>NC_133475.1:13849855-13923572 GCF_025370935.1 Choristoneura fumiferana | reverse complement strand
CCGCTGCAGAGGAATAGGCTTCGTGCTCTGATCCTGTTGTCGGACGGACATAGTGGCGTTTTCGTACAGACACTTCAAAACTTCGATATACCGATAGTCCAAAAAAATTGTACAGCTAATATTACCATTGAATAAGTTTAACTTGGTTAAATCACCTAATCGTCGCCAGGATGGGAACACCTATACTGCACCTGCACTGCAGCAGACTGTTCATACTTTGAAACAACGTGCTGGATTAATAACTTGGTAATATATAATAAATATCCCATAAATGAAAGAAAACATATCAGATAAATAATCGTCCTATCCAACACCACTTTTGAAAAAGCTATAGATTATTTGGTTAGCTTGCTTTTTATTGATTTCTAAAACTAAGTCTTATAAATTACATAATAACGAATTACCTACGTGAGAAATACGAAGGGGAAGAAGAAGAAAATACACTTGCCAACATTAATAAAATGTCTTAATGCAGGTCTACGAGTTTTATGTCGATTAATTACTCAATAAACTTCAAGACCACGTTATACGTCGCATACTAAGGTTGCAAATACAACATATAATTAGTGAATATTCAGATGTTATGTATAATAGGATAATAATAAAATAAAACGTTATGTCCAAAGAATCAATAAAGTATAGAGATTCTACTTGATAGTTGTACATAGACCTAAGATTAGCTCGTTTCATAACTAATAGCTAGTCGTTTTAACATAGGTATGAAATCTCAGTTTTTCCTTACTAATTCAAAATTAAACAATAACTTTCATTCATCATGATTGCTTCGTCATCACTTTCCATATTCATCATAGTAGAATAAATACAAACTTTTTAATTAATTGTGAAATAAAAGCTAAAATTATCTATTACATTCTTTTTTTATTTGGCTTATATATCGTCGCTCGGCAGGCAAAAGTACTAAAGCGACACTTCGTCAACTTTAACAGGAGAGCGATTTAAAAAGTTTTTTTACGAAAAAAATCATAACTTTTTAACCAGACAACCAATTTTAAAATTCCAGGAATATATGACACAAAATTAATAGACTATAATAAGGTTTAATAATTCATAGCAAAATCCACTGGTTTGGGAGATAAGTGTCGCTTTAGTAAATTGTCCCTAGTCATCGAGCAAATGCAATCAGGCAAAAAGACTAAACGTAAAAATGACCTCAAACGTCATATTTCAATTAACTTATTGTGATTTTACGTCTCAATAAATTTACCATGTTTTACTAACAACACACATTTTTCTTATCAAACTGTTCATAATGCTGATTTACCAAATTGCAAGGGAAAAAATATTCCAAAGTACCTACTGAACAGAATTAATAAATAATATTAATTAATTATAATAAATATTAATCATCTATGCTAAAATTTCAATAACTTAACGTTAACTGTTACTAACACTAGACTTTTGTTAATATTATAAGGTAATTAATCACAAAGGCACCATCTGATTTCTTAACAAATGCAATTAAGGTTTTTTCACTATAATTTTTGAGGTATTTTGATCATTATCATGTCCTACTATTTTGTGTATATAGCATACGCTTAGGTTTAAGGATGAAATAATACGTTTAAATACCTTAATTTATTCTGTAGGTAATAACTTTATAAGCATTTCAACTAAAACTTCAGAACATTTTTCTATGTTATGCAAATAAATCATTCATTCAACATTATAGTACTTATAGTACCTAATAAGTAAGAAACCTGAATAACAAACTCATGCGTCATGGTTGCTATAGCAACTTTAGATATATTATTGGTCTATATAACGATTAAGAATATAATGCACTATTGGTACAAAACAACATTTGTTATATTCTCATGATCTAACTATTCTGTTATCATGGACTGTTTACTTGTGTACAAACTATTAATATACTAAGGGGCTGTTTCACCATCCATTGATTACTGTTAACTGTGGTTAGGTGTGATGCGTCTCTCTTTGTTTTGTTCGAATAGACTCAATAGACGGAGACGGCATCACAATTAACCGTCGGTTAACGCTAATCAATGGATGGTGAAACAGCCCCTAACAGTAATATGGTATAATGGCAAATGAAACGTCGTGAGACCTTTGCTGAGATTTAAGGACTGCGCTAAGTGAGATATGCCGTCTTCAAAATTGACCACCTAGACTGAGAAAAGCTTGCGGAAAAATGCACTGATTGGTGCAGACGTGTGTTGGAGGGCCGCAAGTATTGCGATGAAGGCTGCCTGGCTCAATGCACTTATTGAAAAGAGACAGAAACGACACCAAGGCCGTTCTGCACCAACATCCGCAGACTTCGCTTGTCAGAGATGTGGACGGACATGTCGCTCTCGCATCGGTCTAGTCAGCCACCAAAGACGTTGTGCACAGGCAACACGCCAAAATTCGTCTGGAACAGACGCGTAGGCCTGATTGATGGTATAATATATGTGATATAACCTATGTTCGATATAACGTTCAGTGGGGTATAATGAATTACTGGTATTTATGCCAAATATCTTTTATTCTAGTGAAAGTATATCTAAAGTTGTTATACTGGTCATAACACACCCTGATGGCCATTCGGTTCCACCATGGAGCCGCAGCTGCAGTTATGAGGCACACAAACATCGCAGCCCAGGCGGAGAGCTACTGCCACCCGCAATGAGTCGTTGTCCAAGACTGTTCCCAAATAAGGAACAGGCAACGCCTATAACCACGTTCCCGCTTTGACTTTTGATGCCGACTTCAGCCTGGCCAAACCCACCCCAGTGGTTACACCCACAGGCCGTGCTAGAGCGTCCCTAGCCCCCTCGTCATCCCAAACTCATTGTATCTGCGGAGCCCCGTGCAGTGACGCCAGTCTCATTCGGCTCGGCAGTGCATCATCCACATACGAAATATATACCAATACGGTAACCTTTATGAGATTTAAAAATTTAAGAGATAAGGCCACCAACTCCATGTGCCGATCCGAGGAACGCTGGCAAGCCCACATCCGCCGTACGCCGCAAACCGAGACCACCGTTACATATGGGCAAGGACGCTTGGACCCATTGCTCATCCGCAAGGGACACGTTCTATACAGTCTCCTTTGTATCTCTCAACGTGACGTCAAAAGAAGAAGTTTTACCCGAACACAACCATTGGAGTGGTTTTCAAAAAATAGGTTATTTTTGGAACTGCGAAACACATTCGTAACAGAGTCAAGATGAGATGGGTATTAATACTCTTCAAACGTTCCTGGGCGAGCAAAATAGATGCTTCCTGGTCTCTAGTGCACTAGAAATGGCCTCTTGGAAAATAGAAGAACCCAAGAGGGTAAAGGTCTAGTGTAAAAAGCCCTTTGAGACCAGGAAGAAAGACCTTAAAGAAGTTAAAGAAGGAGAACAGGCGGGGTTAAATCTGTCCCATATTCGCCTTCAGTCCTATACCTCTCAAGGGGGGGGGGATAAGGAAAGCCAAGTCCTGCTTTACGACCTTAGGCTCCTTAGGTGCCATCATCTACGAGTAAATACCAAATATTAAGAGGTGATTTTCGAGACGACAGTGCTTCATGAATAGTAAGACTGAAGGTAAGCGGTCCAAGCTGATCTCCCTACTGCGCACCCACCTGCGAAAGAATTTGAGAATCGCCGTAGACAAGGTTAGAAGGAGAATGATAGACCTGGTGTAAAAAAGGTACAGGGTGGGAATGTATTTTTTCACTTCGCCGAACAGAACATCCCTCTCGCCAGTATTGGACGCGTTCTTGAGATCCTACTTCAAGACGACACAGTCTGGATTTCCGGGTTCCGTGACGAAAGTGCGTGTTGTGGATCGTGACTTCAGTGTTCCAAAACCCAGCTGAAAATGAGCTGGTCGAATTCCGTCTAAGCCCCACGGCTGACCCATTATGGAATGACCCTAGTGCTCGCACCACATCCTCCAAGTTTACCGGCAAGGCTTGAATGGACCGATCCGGCTCCCGATGGAAATTTAACGTGCGGGACACGGGAGGATGCTTCGAACACAAGCGTTGCTCAAGCTCAAGACCCGGAGGTGCTACCGAGTCATCAGGCGAACGGCCCCCCACACACCGGCCTCAAATTACTTTGGACTCTATAGTCTTAAGGACAGAATGCGACCTGGAGGAAGCCTGCCCGTCACTACTAAATTCAACCAAGTCCCATGTTCAAGTTTGGTCTCAGTTTGCGGCGTGTGGAGAATGTGGGCTTGCCAGTCTTCCTCGCATCAGCACATGGAGTTATTATAGTGGCCTTGTCTCTTAAAATTAAAAATTCTCATGAAACCCCATCGGGTTACCATTCCGTTTGTGCATGGTGCACTGGCGAGGTGGACGGCTCGACACCTAATGGCGTCGCTGCCTCGGGCTCCGCTGATATAACGAGTTTGGGATGACGTGGGGGCTAGAGACGCTCTGGCACTTGTGGGTGGGTGTGCCACTAGGGTGGATTTAGCCAGGCTGAAGTCGGTATCAAAAATCAAAGCGGGAGCGTGGTTATGGGCTTTGCTTGCTCCTTATTTGGAAATACTTCTGGACAACGACTCATTGTGGGTGGTAGTAGCTCTCCGCCTGGGCTGCGATGTTTGTGTGCCTCATAAATGCATCTGCGGCTCCATGGTGGAAGCAAATGGCCATCAGGGCTTAAGAGATGATCGGTATAACAAATAACACATAATTTCACAATATTATGCTATAAGTATTTAGTAGTATAATGTGTAGATATAATTTAGTTTTCTTTATGAAATCGTTGGAGTTGCAATTCTAACCTAACCTAGTTTTCAGGCAGTTTCGTTTCTTGATAGGGTCGCAGTTCTAACCTAACCTACTTTTTTGGCATAACACATTATTATTATAATAGTATTACGTATTCTAGATTATACCAATAATTCATTATACCCACTGAAAGTTATATCTACCAATAATATATCTAAAGTTGTTATACCTAGCCACCGTACGGACCCTGGCCATTTCACGCGTTGAGTTCTTGTCGGTGCTCAGGAAAATTTCCGCGCTACTACGCTCTCTTTGACATACTGAAGAGGGCTTTAATATCCGCCAACATCCTCTGCGTTCTGGAGCCTCCGGTACTCTGTCGAACCGACAGCAAAAGGCCAGATGGCTTAACTTTAGTGCCATGGCAGAACGGAAGTGTTTGCTGTCAGACGTTACGTGCGTTAGTACTTTCGCCGCCTCGCACCTCAGCTGAATAGTCCGCGGCAATCCGCGGTGGATTTTGAAAACGGCAGAATTATTCGGCACTATTATTTTGTTCCTCTTGCGTTTGAGGCGATTGTTTACATTCGGAAGTGGACGTCGAATTACGGAAAGGGGTCTCACGCTCACGCCCGCCGGATTCGTTCCCTGGTGCAAAGATTGTCTATCGCCATTAAACGTGGTAATGCGGCCAGTTTGATGGCTACCTTTGCGCCAGGGACAACTCGAGGGGGCCTTCTGGACTAAACTTAAGCTATTATGTAACATTAATAAAAAAATTAAAACTTCTAACTCTAAATTTCAAATACTTAGGGCCGAACATCATCTTTATTCGATGCAAACAGAACCGTAGCGATAAAATTATAACTACAAAATTTTGAAATAGATTTACTATTGAGGTTGCCTGGAGAGATCCCTTAAAGGATAAGTCCGCCTTTGTACAAGTATCTCAAAGTTTGTCAATTGTGTTGTGTTTCTTTTCTTTTGTACAATTAAGAGTTTACATACATACATACTATTTCTTTTATCCTTTGGCAACATAAAAAGAACTTAAAGTTTTAAGGAATAATAATCATTATAATTTATAAATAAAGTTATAAATCTTAAGAAAATATGATGTTTCTATATACCAAACATCGAATTGCAATGATATTTTACTACGTATATATACTAAACACTTTTTAATACACGATAAAGGTCAAGAGTAATGACTAATTTCACCAAATCTATAATATTTCGTGAAGTTTTTTTGCTAATCCTGTTTGAATGTATGCTTTTTTTGTATATGTTAAAATGGCTAAAATGCCAAACGTATGTTTTAGTTTTAAGAACAAATAGCTAAATTCTTATAAATTAATTCTTATCAATACAACCAAACGACTAAAGGTGTATAAAACTTCAACTCGGGAGGGCATAATTACTGAAGTGACAAAGGTATTTTCTTTTTTTTTTCACAAAATACTAAACGTCCAACATTTGCAAACTAGAAAAATGGCAAAAGACTGAACGACAGTAAATCGAAAAATGGCAAAAAAGTAACAGTACTAAAATGAAAATAATGAAAGTGATGCTGCATTAAGTAATTTGCTTCCCAAATTTAAGCGTTTTTGAAAGACTAAAGCGCCAAAAAAAAGTTAAATTTGCTCCAATCGCTTTGAAACCTAGACAGTTCGATGCAGAAAAATTCGCTGATTCTGTGATATGCATAACTCATTTTAGCCCAAAGTGTCGCTTTAGTACTTTTGCCTGCGAGCGACGATATTTTAAAATGGCCAGAGATTATGGTGTAAAATACGTTGCCAACTTAAAAGTTTCCAAAACATAATGTAACACCATAACATGCACAATTCAAGACTCGGACTTCATTTCATAATAAAAATACCAAAATCACTATAGGGTGTGCTTATAAAATTTGAGGGTTTCCCTCGATTTCTCTAGGATTACGTCAATAGATTTTGGCTTGGTGACAATGGGACCACCTCGGAAGTACGTTTTTTAGAATAAATAAACAGAATTTTGAAAATTGGCGCAATTGAGGGAGTTATCGCGTAACAAACATACAAAAAAAAACATAAGACGAATTGAGAACCTCCTTTTTTTGAAATCGGCTGTAAAAATGACAGGCTACACTATTTGATCTAAATTTTGTACCTATTACAAAGATTAGTTTAAATGGAACTTCTCCAGACATCAATATACCTATTTCATATTGTATTACCGTCCAAATTTTTATACTACGTTTACTGTGAACAATCTAAAAATAATCTACGTTAGTAGATTATATATATATAAAGATTTCAGAAGTTACTGATTTCAATAATTTCTGGCCGATTTTTACTTATTTCACTTACTACTACACAACTTACTGTTCTATTTTGTAAAGTTTTTATAAAAAAGAACAATATTTACCTATTTTATAAAAAAATATAATTTTGTTCTCCCGGATACAACACAGGTAAGGTATATATACATTGAATCTTGCATTCCGAATCATTTTCATCAATTGACCCGCATAAGCTTTTAAGGTTTGTGGCGCAGACGTTTGTACTTAAGTACCTACCTACCTACCATGAAATGTTTTGCATTCCTGGCCTCGATTTGGCTGTTATTTTAATCTTTATACTGTTAATATTGAAATCTAAAAATAACAAGACACAAAACTAAGGCTAATCTTTCAAACCCCATACACCGACTTGGTGATATTTTTTTATGCAATACTAAAAGAATAACACCTTTGTCTTAGATGAATGATTGGTCTCGCGCGCTCGCTCCACTAGATACCGCCGGCGTACTTGTCAAATGCGGCAACAAATAGTAGGTACGCCGAATTCGGCGTACCCGAGCCCGAGGGGAGTCAGTCGAGTTGCAAACTGTGCGTAAGGTGCATGTACCGAATCTTTTGTTAAATTTTGGTCATAAACCGAAGTAAAATGCCAGTTTGCGCAGTGAAACTGTGTAAAAATAATACGACAAGAAATAAGAAGGACACTGGGATCACATACCATCAGTAAATATCGTATAATTTCGAAATTACAAAATAAAATAACATGAACCCTAAACGCCATTCTGTGTTGCCGCGTACACAAGAATCAAATTCCCCGTGCTTGAGATTTTAATAAATTGAATTTTATTGTTATCATCATTAAATGATGACAAATTTTAATAATTTATTTTATTTAAGTATCTAACGTAATTATTATATATACATAACCTAGTTCTATGTTATTTATTGTTTATCTTTGTGATATATACACTGAAGGTGTATAAATTGTTACCCGACACTATTTAATTAAGGGGTGAATGTGTCTTAAAATTAAAAATTTTTTTCGTCTTCCCAGTCAAAAGCCCGATCAGCTGATTTACTTAGGTATTACGGGAAACGAAAAAAAAATTTTTTCGTATTTCTACCCATTTTCCTGAAATGTTAACTTTTGACCCGACTGCCCGAAGGAGGGTTATGTTCTTCAAGCCTATGTATGTAAGTATGTATGTATGCATGTATGTACGTATATTTTGTAAACATTTTTTTTATTATTTTAGTCTTAATTAACTTGTACATTATATTAGGTTTAACCATAGGTGCAACGTGTTACCTTAACTACGCTAAACTTCTTAGTTGGTGACTCAGTCCATGAATTTTTAGTTTTAGTATAATAATTAAAAGTGAGGCCTGATCATTTATATACCTACATCATACCTACCATTTTTTAAAGAAGTAACAACAATATTAATACATTCACTCTTAATTACTTCTTCATTTCTAAGTATTTCCCAAGATACATTTTGTAACCAGTAACGAATAATTTATTTTCCCAATAATTCGGGTAACAGTGGAGCAGCTGGCAACACAATTCATCACGCACACTAGCATCCTTGCAAATTGTCTTACACCGTTCTTACGCACACTACAATATTGAGTTGCCGCATTCACGAACCTTTTGTTTTTAGGTAACGCGGTATCTAGTCGAGCAAGTGCGCGAGACCAATCATTTATCTAAGACCTTTGTAAAATCAAATGCACGTTAAAATGTGTAAGTAAATCAATATGAAGAATTTCATGACATTTATGACATTATGAGTTATGACCAATCTGGATTACCTTCGAAACGATTAAAAATCATAAATATCGTGTATGTACAATATTCAGATTCTTATCAGAAATCGTAATATTAATAACAAATAGCACCCAGAAGCGAAGACCGATATGATGTACGTGTTACTCCCGTACATAGTGTATATTATTTATAGAGACGTTTGCAACTTTTCAGGGTATATCATATTTTCCGAGGATCCTTGCTTGTGAATGAGGAAAACGATTATTATACAAATTATGTCGAGGTTCGTCCTACTAACATTACTTTTAATGATGCTACGCTAATAACACCTAGGAATCGTTAGTGGTTGGTTTATACTATCAGTTTTAATTAAGTTATGTGGCATGGAATCGGGAAGGCTTTTATGGGTAGATACCGTCAGCTCATTTATTTTTGTATTACAAATTGTTGACCATAAATATTAGTCTAAACTTTAATGTTCAAATTGATGTAGTAAATAAAAATTGGAGAACGACTTTCCTAAAAATAACTTAGTCCCTAACTAAAATAAGTACACTAATATGCATTTTAACTAGATACTACACCCAGTTAAAACATAATAGGTATCCTATATCTTTAAATGAGTATTTTTTGTATATTTACCCATTTATTTGTATCGGGGTTCTTGGAAACAGCTTGGGCGAACAATCGATCTAACTTGGTCTTTTCCCTGAGAAAGCGCGTGTTTTCGAATTACAGTACAAGATCGGTAACTTGGCATAGTGATTAACTTGTAAACTGGAGGTCTAGAGTTCAAGTCTTACTTCAAAAAAACACAATTTAACGAAAAAATCGCCGAACAAAGCTCGGTTGCTCTTGTACTATGTTTGATTGTGCAATGTAAATTTGGGCCACATACTTCTTTTTAGAAATCCTTTTTCTTTGATAGGCCAGTGTAATACAATAATGAAGCATATCGGATATACTGTACTTACGCATTATTATTTGGCATACTTTTTGATGGTACCTGACAAAAACCTTAAAAAACCATAGAAATAAATATAAGAAAACAACCGCACACTAACTTATAGATCAACTAGCCAACACCTTTCAATGCAGTTGACACTGTGAAGATTACGCAATAATGACTACATATTAGTTTTTATTGATCGTCTAAAGCTCATATAGCGTCCTTAAGTAGCACGAGCAGGCTGCTCAGCAATTTCTGAGAAACGCAAAAGGTTTTATTACTTTAATAAAGTGAGTGTGTCAATTCGCGATCATTTTACTCCGATGTTCGTAAGACAGTAAAGTTTTTGTAATACTTTACAACGCCGTAAAAATCTGGATAATTATGACACTACAAATATAGAATGGATGCTAAAGCTTTGTTATCGTTCGACGAAAAAATTTTTGTTGCTCCGTATTTTTTCAGATAAGTATTAAAACATTTTATAAAATTTTAAAACCTACATCGTAAACAAACGTTAATGGACACATCGTTGCAATGGTAAGCTTAGTCATTATTTTTTGTAAGCTCCCGTTTTCACATTATTTTAGAATTAAGTGCATTATGTACCTACATTTAAATGTCCTCAAGATACGAATAATGTAATAATGTCCAATATTCGTTTATTTATCCTATCAAACCATAATTAAAAGCACCTTTAAGAAATGCATTTCTTGCAATCAAAACTCTTAAGGTGTCGAGTCAATGCCCTTTTGTTTTAATAATACATGTGCAGTATTTGCTTAACGGTATTTCACGGTATTTGGACGATAAGCCGATTGGTAAGTTTAGGTGCACAACATTTAGCTACTGAGTCATCGCGCATGATCTCTAGTAAAAGTAATGCAAATGCGCAGACGTCTTGCTGGTTATAGATTGTATTACATTAGCTTTCTCCTGCGATCTGAATAGCAAACAAACAAAAATAAGCATGTCAAATGGTTAACCTCTTTTTGTTTATTCGAGTGATCGGTAATATTTTATCGAATTGCGGTTAGAAAATTGATAGAACAAACATATCCAATGACTCATCAATATTTGCTTGTTGTGAATGACAAAAAAGTGGGCCAACGTAAATCACAAATGCTCCATACGATTATCTAGAGAAAGTAAATAGTTTGCAACTAAACCAAGATAAGTACTTGCCAATAATAACATGACGCACATGTTAAAACCACAAATTATTGTAACAACTTAATAATATTGCTACTCCAATTAATAATATTACTAAACTTATTTAGTAAGTTTAGGGAAGAAAGGAAACCAAAATAGTAATTTGAACCATTTTTCAATTCCGATTATCTTGATTATAGTGCACCTCATGCTGTGGCTGAATATAACGAGTCGATTAATTAAACATTCATAATAAACTTTAAGTATCGATTTCAATGAAGATTCATGGAATTTTACGTACAAACAAGTAACGGATACGATCAAATGTTTTAACCAGTTACATCATTGTTTTATTTATTATTAAATCCTATAAAACCTGTACTATCAACTGAGAAGCATAACTAGGAGCCATTTGAATTTCATTGGTAAAATGAAAATAACATTGAATTTGGTTATTTCCTTCTTTTTTAAAATATATACTTTTTGCTGTATTAAACGTAGATAAACAGGTAGATGCAGTTTTTTGTTTGCACCACATAATCTCAGCTTGTTTCTTTCTTGTTTAGTCACTTAAGCAGCGACACTAGCGACATCTATGTTTTTAGCCCTCATCGAGAAACTTCAAACATTCCATTGAAACTAGCCGCTCACCCGAACAAGAGATATGGCTGACTAAACGATAGCTTCGTGTTTGAACATAATCGACGACGATTCTCGTAATTAATGTTGATACAAACCACGATCCCACCAATAGATCTATGACAAACTTTGCCAAAAGGTACACAATGCAAAATCATCATCATCATAATATAGGACGTCCAACGTTGTTCCCCAATAGATCTCCAGTTGCTTCAATTGGAAGCGGCCTGCGTCTACCGTGATCCCGCGGCTTTAACCAGGGCATCCGTCCATTTTGTTGGTGGACTTCCTACGCTGGCCTTGACGATCCGTGGTTTCCATTCGAGAACTTTTCGGCCCAAACGGCCATCTGTTCCCTGTGTTATATGACCTGCCCGTTGCCACTTAATAAGCTCTTGGCGGCGAATCTCGTTCTTCTGCGTTTTTAGGGTTCCGGAGCCAAAATGGCAAAAACGGAACCCTTATAGTTTCGCCATATCTCTGTCTGTCTGTCTGTCTGTCTGTCCGTCCGTCCGCGGCTTTGCTCAGGGACTATCAATGCTAGAAAGTTGTAATTTTGCACGGATATACTCGTATAAGTAAACTATGCCGACAAATGGTACAATAAAAAACTAAAAATATTTTTTATTTTTATACGTAGTGGGGTGATTTTTTTTCTCATCCAACCCTATAGTGTGGGCTATCGTTGGATAAGTTTTTTAAAACCATTAGGAGTTTGCTAAGACGATTTTTCGATTCAGCGATTTGTTTACGAAATATTCAACTTTAAAGTATATGGTCTCGCCGGAAGACCAGCGCTATGGTCTCGCCGGAAGAACAGCGCTGGCTCCACTAAAGGAGTCCGCATTTTATGCTGAGGCGGGACCATTTCGGGCACATAAAAATAAGTATTTTTTTTTATTATTTTCATTTATTTTATTTTTTGTATGTTGTATTCTCATTTTATGTTATTTGACTTTATTATTATTATGTTTTTGTTCTGTATCTATTATTTATATGTGTCTGAGAGGAGGCCTGTGCCGAGCAGTGGGACGTATATAGGCTGGGATGATGATATGTGTGTGTCCCGAATAAATCTTTTCATTTTCATTTTTTCATTTTCATTTTCATTAAAGTGCAAATTTTCATTAAAATTGAGCGTCCCCCCCCCTCCCCCTTTAAAATCTAAACCGATGGGTGGAAAAACTTTGAAAAAATTTAGGATGGTAGGGTAGTAAGTACCTATACCAAACTTTCAAGGAAAACTATAACGGTTAAGTTTGCTTGAGAATTATTAGTAGTTTAAGAGTAAATAGCAGCCTAAGGTATAAAATATACCTAAACTATGGAAGATTCCGTATAAAATACAAAAGTCTTAGAAAAATATTACTTAATTTTTTCGTAATGGCTACGGAACCCTATTTTGGGCATGTCCGACACGCTCTTGGTCGGTTTTTTATTTCTGATTCGATCCCGTAGAGAAACCTCAAGCGTAGCTCTCTCATAGCTGGTTGAGCAACTTCGAGCCTATTTTTTATGAGGCCTATAGTGAAGCACGACGCAGGATTTTGACGCGATTTAGGTAAATTGTAGCCATAGTTTGATTCCACGAGCTCTATTACTTAGACAAAAGGAGGTAAAATTAATATTTACTACAATTATCATAATGATGTTTAACCGTGGGCCTTAAATTAAATATTTCACAGATTAATGTAATCGTTTTTATTTGAATGCTATAAATCAATATAAAAATAAAGCAATAATACTATAGATTAAAGTAACATTGTGAAAAATGAATAACCACGAATTTATAGTCGAACTAGTTTATGCCCTTGTTCATTATCGGAAAATCCCAAGCGTTTGAGACCGAACAGGGAGCTAACCACAATATCTGACGGAGTCGTAGACAAAATACATGAATTAATTACCAATAATCTCGCTTAATTAGATGTATAATCAAGGTCTGATAAATAATGCTTTGCTAGTAAAGCTTCATGATTTTTATAGATATTCTTCGAATGCTTAAACGCTTTTCGTTTTATGTCTCCTACAAAGAAAAGCTATAAAGATTTGTCATTAATTTACAATTTTGGTTGTAAATGTCCTAATGTTTAAATTAATTAGTTATTTTACATTTATTTGAAAATTTTAAAATGTAGAGCATGGAAGATTTTTCATACTTATTGCTGGTTTAGTCACAGTCAGGCTGCGTTTACACCAGAGATGAGCGAGAATGTTTTAAGAGGAATGTGTTTTTCACCAATAGAAACGCTTCATTTATATATCCTCGCTCGGCTCAGCTGTTTCCACTAGATCTGTGCTGTGCGAGGAAAGGTAAATGAAGCCTTTCGATTTTCGCACATCTCTAGTGGAAACGTAGCCTTAGTTGGAGGTTAGTAAGACAAGCTAATTTTATTCGGAAATCATAATACAAAAAAAAACATGCTGTTAAAAATGTACCAAGTCTCGATTGACATGATTTGCTTATAAAAATTAGTTAAATTTCATAAACAGCTGATCCTAGGAGATATACTAGTTATGTAATATAATAGTAAATTTGCTTGAAATTTGTCCTGTAAATAAATAAGATAAGTCACGTTAAATATACTGTAGGAGTCAACGTTACGTAACGCAATTCGTTTTTTAGAGTTCCGGAGTCAACTAGGAACCCTTATAGTTTCGCCAAGTCTGACCGTCTGTTTGTCCGTCTGTCCGCATCTAAGATCAGAGATAGAACCGACCGTTAGTAAAGATGTAAATAAGATTCCTCTAGTAATAAGAGTAAGTTTAAAAATGTAAAGTTTTACTCGTACCTACTTCCTCATTGCACCAACATATTGGACAATTTCATTCAAAGAATGCCTCTCTCCTTTCTCTTGTCATTCACATCAGTTGGGTACATAAATAGTATTAGACTACGAACATGGTATTTACATCCGATACCATAAGTTGTATTAAGATCGAGACGAACTTGATATTCCGAAGTATTTTAGGATATTTAGGGGCTGTTTCACCATCCATTGATTAGCGTTAACCGACGGTTAAATGTGATGCCGTCTCCGTGTATTCGAACAAAACAAATAGAGACGGCATCACACCTAACCGCTAGTTAACACTAATCAATGGATGGTGAAACAGCCCCTTAGTGCTGTAAGTTGTATTTCAAGTGTTGTATGTTACAAGACAAATAACAGCTTGCAACTCGACTTTATCTTTTATAAATAGCAACAAACTTAAAAGAAAATAAGGGCCGCTTGAGCTTTATTAGTAAAATGACTAAATAAGAAAGAAACAAGCTGAGATTATGTGGTGCATAGGAGAAATTCGTGTCTGTACTCCTATCCAGTGGTAGTGTAAGGGGTATGGCACGCAGCAAAAATGCTGAGAACCTGGGTTCGATTCCCAGCGCTAGTCTCTTTTTCTGGTTTTTTTGTGCATCAATATTTCAGTTTGTATTTTCGATATGCCATATCTGGGTTACCCTGTTAACGTATTTAATGTTATAAAGTACTTATACCTAATATACCTGACACTTACTTGTTTATGTTAATCACGAGACTCGAGTATGAATCAAAGAGCCTGAGGCGAAATCAACATCATAAAGAGAAGGTAGATTGTAATTGATTCGACCTTTAAACGGAAGTGCGGTGCATTCTTCAACCTTCCTTGTAATGTTTGGGCTATATATCAAAAACAAAATAATTAAAACTAAAATATTAATCACATGCTTTACGATGACGTGTTGCATTAATATCCGATGATTTAAATAAAACTTTATACAAAGACGCATCAATCCGTTTAAAGTTTAGTCTTTAATTTAAGTTCTTGCTTTCTTATTTTATTTAAACGTTACTGGTTTTATTTTCCTATACCTACCTTAAATAAATCGATTTAAATAGGAATTGGCATTGATCACTTTTTTACAATGTGGTTTAATTCCAAAACCATTTCGAGGAATCATTTTATAATATTTTAGTTAAAAAAAACTTAATGATCGTGTGTATATTTGCAAAATAACGTTTGACCTTTGTTTGACTTTCATCGTAAACAAACGTTATAGGTATAACTAATCCTAACACTGCCAGGTGACAGAAGACACTCCTTTTTGTTAAATATTTGTGACTGGCAAAGATAAACGCAGTTTTTGACGCCATGGCATCTATGGTAAGCTATAATTCCGGTAACTTATAAATAGGATAAAAAAAAACAACTTAAACCAAAATCCTTCAAATAGGTGTCTTAAATTCGCCTGTTTTATGAAAAAAATAAAATAAAAATAAACATTGTTTTTTTGAGACCAATACCAATTTATGCAAACTAACTTTTACAATTATGACGGTTCTTCACCTTAGACGACAATGTTTAAAAAAATATAGGTTATATCGAGAAGAAAAGTTCTGGGTCCCAAATTCTTATTTAAATAAAACTCATTTCCTAAAATAAATAACTATAATACAAATATACTTTATTGCACACCACATATCAGTACAAAAAATATACAGACACAAAATGCAGACACCTACTTTACACATTTACCTATTTATAGGCGCTTATCTATGCGTTGGATCGTAGTACTTTTGACAACAGATCAACTCGCGGTCATTCAAAACCGCTATCTCATACAGAGTATTGAATATCTTAACATATTCATTCTTCTTCAGAGACTTAACAGGATGTACTTTGTTAGTTCAGAACAAACTTGGCGTATTAGAGTAAATATAGAGTGGTAGATCATTGCTCGAGTGGGAACATATTGACACATAGCAAGTATCTATACATAATTAAAATGATTCCACGCTGCTTAATAACCAAAATAGTAAGCCATAAAACTTTTGAATTAAACCGTTTCAACTTTATGTGTTTCAAAAGAGCTTCCAGTATGCTTAGGTTCAAGAAAAATAAACTAGCAACGTTGGCAAAAATCTATGAATTTGAAATATATTTAAATAATTCGTCGCTCGGCAGGCAAAAGTACTAAAGCGACACTTTGGGCTAAAATGAGTTATGCATATCACCAGAATCAGCGAATTTTTCTGCATCAAACTGTCTAGGTTTCAAAGTGATTGGAGCAAAATTTAACTTTTTTTTGGCGCTTTAGTCTTTCAAAAAACGCTTAAATTTGGGAAGCAAATCACTTAATGCAACATCAGTTTCATTATTTTCATTTTAGTACTGTTACCTTTTTGCCATTTTAAGATTCACTGTCGTTCAGTCTTTTGCCATTTTTCTAGTTTACAAATGTTGGACGTTTAGTATTTTGTGCAAAAAAAAGAAAATACCTTTGTCACTTTAGTAATTATGCCCTCCTTGAGTTGAAGTTTTATACACCTTTAGTCGTTTGGTTGTATTGATAAGAATTCATTTATAAGAATTTAGCTATTTGTTCTTAAAAACTAAAACATACGTTTGGTAATTTAGCCATTTTAACATGTACAAAAACATACAATTCAAATAGGATTAGCAAAAAAACTTCACGAAATATTATAGATTTGGTGAAATTAGTCATTACCTTTATCGTGTATTAAAAAAGCGTTTAGTATATATACGTAGTAAAATATCATTGCAATTCGATGTTTGGTATATAGAAACATCATATTTTCTTAACATTTATAACTTAATTTATAAATTATAATGAGTATTATTCCTTAAAACTTAAAGTTATTTTTATGTTGCCAAAGAATAAAAGAAAATAGTATGTATGTCTGTAAACTCTTTATTGTACAAAAGAAAAGAAACACAACACAATTGACAAACTTTGAGATACTTGTGCAAAGGCGGACTTATCCCTTTAAGGGATCTCTACCAGTCAACCTAAATAGTAAATCTATTTCAAAATTCAAAAATTATAATTTGATCGCTACTGTTCTGTTTGCATCAAATAAAGATATTGTTCGGCCCTATTTGAAATTTAGAGTAAGAAGTGTTAATTTGTTAGGTACATAAATAGCTTAAGTTTAGTCCAGTAGGCCCCCTCGAGTTGTCCCTGGCGCAAAGGTAGCCATCAAACTGGCCGCTTTACCACGTTGAATGGCGATAGACAATCTTTGCTCCAGGGTACGAACCCGCGCGGGCGTGAGACCCCTTCCCGTAATTCGAGGGCCCACTTCACGAATGTAAACAATAGCCGAATAATTCTCCCGTTTTTTGACCGCAAAATCCACCGCGGATTGCCGCGGAGTGTTCAGCTGAGGTGCAAGGCGGCGAAAGTACTGACGCACGTAACGTCCGACAGCAAACACTTCCCGTTCTGCCATGGCACTAAAGTTAAGCCATCTGGCCTTTTGCTGTCGGTTCGACAGAGGACCGGAGGCTCCAGAACGCAGAGGATGTTGGCGGATATTAAAGCCCTCTTCAGTATGTCAAAGAGAGCGTAGCGGCGCGGAAATTTTCCTGAACACCGACGAGAACTCAACGCGTGAAATGGCCAGGGTGCGTACCGGTGGCTAGGTATAACAACTTTAGATATATTATTGGTCGATATAACGTTCAGTGGGTATAATGAATTATTGGTATAATCTGGAATACGTAATACTATTATTATAATAATGTGTTGTGCCAAAAAAGTAGGTTAGGTTAGAACTGCGACCCTATCAAGAAACGAAACTGCCTGAAAACTAGGATAGGTTAGAATTGCAACTCCAACGATTTCATAGAGAAAACCTAAATTATATCTACACATTATACTACTAAATACTTAATACTTATAGCATAATATTGTGAAATTATGTGTTATTTGTTATACCGACCATCTTAAGTCCTGATGGCCATTTGCTTCCACCATGGAGCCGCAGATGCATTTATGAGGCACACAAACATCGCAGCCCAGGCGGAGAGCTACTGCCACCCACAATGAGCCGTTGTCCAGAAGTATTCCCAAATGAGGAGCAAGCAAAGCCCATAACCACGCTCCCGCTTTGATTTTTGATACCGACTTCAGCCTGGCTAAATCCACTCTAGTGGCACACCCACCCACAAGTGCCAGAGCGTCTCTAGCCCCCACACACGACATCCCAAACTCGTTATATCAGCGGAGCCCGAGGCAGCGACGCTATTAGGTGTCGAGCCGTCCACCTCGCCAGTGCACCATGCACAGACGGAATGGTAACCCCATCTTCATGAGAATTTTTAATTTTAAGAGACAAGGCCACTATAATAACTCCATGTACTGATGTGAGGAAGACTGGCAAACCCACATTCTCCACACGCCGCAAACTGAGACCAAACTTGAACATTGGACTTGGTTGAATTTAGTAGTGACGGGCAGGCTTCCTCCAGGTCGCATTCTGTCCTTAAGACTATCGAGTCCAAAGTATATGAGGCCGGTGTGTGGGGGGCCGTTCGCGTGTTAATGTCAGATGACTCGGTAGCACCTCCGGGTCTTGAGACGCTTGTGTTCTTGCGTACGAAGCATCCTCCCGCGTCCCGCACGTTAACTTTCCCTCGAGAGCCGGATCGGTCCATTCAAGCCTTGCCGGTAAACTTGGAGGATGTGGTGCGAGCACTAGGGTCATTCCATAATGGGTCAGCCGTGAGCTTAGACGGAATTCGACCAGCTCATTTTCAGCTGGGTTTTGGCACACTAAGGGGGTGTGAGGTCGCGATCCACAACACGCACTTTCGTCACGGAACCCGGAAATCCTGACTGTGTCGTCTTGAAGTAGGATCTCAAGAACGCGTTCAATACTGGCGAGAGGGATGTTCTGTTGGGCGAGGTGAAAAAATACATTCCCACCCTGTACCTTTTTTACACCAGGTCTATCATTCTCCTTCTAACCTTGTCTACGGCGATTTTTACCCTCTTGGGTTCTTCTATTTTCCAAGAGGCCATTTCTAGTGCACTAGAGACCAGGAAGCGTCTATTTTGCTCGCCCAGGAACGTTTGAAGAGTATTAATACCCATCTCATCTTGACTCTGTTACGAATGTGTTTCGCAGTTCCAAAATAACCAATTTTTGGAAACCACTCCAATGGTTGTGTTCGGGTAAAACTTCTTCTTTTGACGTCACACTTGAGAGATACAAAGGAGACTGTATTGAACGTGTCCCTTGCGGATGAGCAATGAGTCCAAGCGTCCTTGCCCATATGTAACGGTGGTCTCGGTTTGCGGCGTGCGGCGGATGTGGGCTTGCCAGCATTCCTCGGATCGGCACATGGAGTTAGTGGCCTTATCTCTTAAATTTTTAAATCTCATGAAGGTTACCATTTCGTATGTGGATGATGCACTGGCGAATGAGACTGGCGTCACTGCACGGGGCTCCGCAGATACAATGAGTTTGGGATGACGAGGGGATAGGGACGCTCTGGCACGACCTATGAGTGTAACCACTGGGGTGTGTTTGGCCAGGCTGAAGTCGGCATCAAAAGTCAAAGCGCGAACGTCGTTATAGGCTTTGCCTGTTCCTTATTTGGGAACACCCTTGGACAACGACTCATTGCGGGTGGCAGTAGCTCTCCGCCTGTTTTTGTTTGTATGCCTCATAAATGCAGCTGCGGCTCCATGGTGGAACCGAATGGCCATCAGGGTGTGTTATGACCAGTATAACAACTTTAGATATAATATCACATACATTATACCATCAATCAGGCCTACGCGTCTGTTCCAGACGAATTTTGGCGTGTTGCCTGTGCACAACGTCTTTGGTGGCTGACTAGACCGATGCGAGAGCGACATGTTCGTCCACATCTCTGACAAGAGAAGTCTGCGGATGTTGGTGCAGAACGGCCTTGGTTTCGTTTCTGTCTCTTGTCAGCAAGCAAGTGCATTGAGCCAGGCAAGCCTTCATCACAATACTTGCGGCCCTCCAACACACGTCTGCGCCAATCAGTGCATTTTTCCGCCAGCTTTTCTCAGTCTAGGTGGTCAATTTTGAAGACGAGCCATGTCTCACTTAGCGCAGTCCTTAAATCTCAGCAAAGGTCTCACGACGTTTCATTTGATTATACCATAGTACTGTTAGTGGCTGTTTCACCATCCATTGATTAGCGTTAACCGCCGGTTAAATGTGATGCCGTCTCTGTCTATTCCTACAAAACAAATAGAGACGGCATCACACCTAACCGCCAGTTAACACTAATCAATGGATGGTGAAACAGCCCCTTAGTATATTAATAGTTTGGTATATTCATGATATCGGATAGTTAGATCATGAGAATATAACAAATGTTGTTGTACCAATAGTGCATTATATTTCTTAATCGTTATATAGACCAATAATATATCTAAAGTTGCTATAGCAACCATGACGCATCAGTTTGTTACTCAGGTTTCTTACTTATTAGGTACTAACAAGTACTATAATATTGAATAAATGAATGAATGATTTATTTGTATAACATAGAAAAAATCTGTTCTGAAATTTTTGTTGAAATGCTAATTAAAGTTATTACCTACAGAATAAATTAAAGTATTTTACGTATTATTTCATCCTTAAACCTAAGCGTATGCTTTGTATATACACCAAAAATACTCGGATATGATAATAATAAAAATACCTCAAAAATAATAGTGAAAAAAAAACCTTTTGTGCATTTATTTAGAAATCAGATGGTGCCTTTGTGATTAATAACCTTATAACATTAACAAAAGTCTAGTGTTAGTAACAGTTAACGTTAAGTTATTGAAATTTTAGCATAGATGATTAATATTTATTATAATTAATGAATATTATTTATATAATTTCTGTTCAGTAGGTACTTTGGAATATATTTCCCTTGCGATTTGGTAAATCAGCATTACGAACAGTTTGATAAGAAAAAAAAATGTGTGTAGTTAGTAAAAACAAACTAAATTTATTGAGACGTAAAATCACATTAGTTAATTTGAAATATGACGTTTGAGGTAAATTTTTACGTTTAGTCTTTTGCCTGATTGCATTTGCTCGATGACTCGGGACAACTTACTAAAGCGACACTTATCTCCTAAACCAGTGGATTTTGCTATGAATTATTAAGACCTTATTATAGTCTATTAAATTATGTGTCATATATTCCTGGAAATTTCAAAATTGGTTGTCTGGTTCAAAAGTTATGATTTTTTTTCGTAAAAAAAAAACTTTAAATCGCTCTCCTGTAAAGTTGACGAAGTGTCGCTTTAGTACTTTTTGCCTGCCGAGCGACGAATATATATTTTTCATTGGCGACGAGAAAATACAAAATTATACAAATATTGAGTAGAATTGTTTAATCTAAAGCTATAGTAAATTATTTATTGTGAGTAGGTAGGTACAAGTCTTAAAACATCGATTTATATTAAACATATTTAACTTATCGCAGTTTTTGTCTTATCTAAAATCATATTCATCAGTTTCATCACAATGATTTAATAAAGTCATTGATTACCGTATAAAACTAACTGCTGCGTAAATTACAATGATATTTCCTTTTCGTTGAATCGAATACACCTGTTTTGACATTGAGCAAGACAATGGACTCACGCGCAGCCCAAAGTTAAGTGAATCCACGCAATTGTATTGAATTTTTTCTGGTACTTACAGCTTTAAGTGTACTTTGTTTACTGTCAGAGTACCTAACCCAGAAAGAGCAAAGGGGACAGTAGACAATCAAGATCAACGTATACATATTGAGTGCCTATTATATAATCTTCCCGCACCTCACCACCTCACTGACCCTCGCCATCGACTAACTTATAAATATAGTTTCTATTATTGAAAATCCTTGGATTGAGTAAAATTCTAATTGCCTATGATAAAAGACCCTTTTTTAATTGTAACCGAGTAAAGCCGGGGCGGGTCGCGAGCTCAATCTAACCTAAAAGTCGAATCATCGAAGATAATTTACTGTGAGCTATATATTTATGGAATATTAAAATTCAATATGAGGTCAATTTTATGACTTACAGTTAACAAGAGAAACAGATAATAATATAATGTATGGTTGTTATATTTGAACTGTGTGGTGTGTCGCGTAGTTCTGTATCGGATGCCAACCTGGATCCACGTAATATTTCAGCGTCGAGCCACCTTTAGTGGTCCGGCAAGTGCTGAGTGGACTCCTTTTTTGCATTAGTATTTTACCTTTAATTTATCTTTTTTTTTTCATCTTAGCATGAACATGTCTGTACCTAATTCTTACTTATGCGAAATAAAGATTTATTATTATTATTATTATGATTAAAATCGTGCATGGAATCACCCGGTGACTTGGTCCTTCGAAAGAGGTGCGCGACGCTGTGTCTGCCGCCGCCGCCTTTAAGGCTAACAACATTTTGAATTACCACCGTTTCCCACCAAAAGCTCAAAGCAAATAGTATTTATACAGGCAGATAAAAAACCCTACCCGCAAAAAAATATGTGATATCATTTACTGCCTTTAAATTTATCACTTACTCAAATATGCTGCAAAATATTGTAGTAGTTAGTATTCTATGCAAATACGCGCTAATAGCGCCCGGCTTCCTCTCTACTGTTCCAGTCTTGCCTATCCACTGCCATCGTATCGTATTATACCGTTGTCCATCTTTTTGGTGGTGGAGTAGTTAGTATTAAAATGATGCGTCCGGTTAAGTCACATTTGACGCCAATTATAATTAATAACCTACAACCCTACGTTTATGTAGGCCCTATACATGTAACCTAAACAATATACATTATTAACCATTGAATGTCATAATGATCCGGTGCTTCAAAGTTTAGTCACAGTAGCATACTCGTATTATACTCGTACCTAGTGGCGAACCAAAACAATATTCATGGGACGCAACAGTTCAGCAGAAAGTAGCTTCAAGAAACTAATAGTCACCCAACCAAGAGCATTAAATGAAATACAAGTAAGACCGTTGATTACCTTAATTAAAGCCATATGCCAAAGTAAAAATTATTTATAAATTATCTATGTTGATAGGCTCCAGGAAATCTAAAATAATACTGACTACTTCAACAGGTATCCAGGTACAGGTATTGCAGTAGGTACAGAGAGGCAGTGCTGCTAGTAAGGAGTTGCTAGTAAGTTAAGAACCATTAAGCCGGGTACGATGCGTTTATTAAAAAAAAATGCACTTATATTTAATCTGCTGTGATCTGATTTTTCACAGTTCTTTTAGTTACTATGTATTTTATGGCTATCGATGGAAGACCATTCGCCGGTTACGATGCCATTTATTTAGAGGTTATACAAACTGGCTCCGATCTTTCCAGATCGGGTCGCCATCGTTATAAATATAAGTTTGGTTCTCTATACAAGCCTTTAGTTTGTTAATAAAATAATGTGGTCCATAAATTTAATTTTTTCCTTAACCAAACGTTCAAACTATTATAATTGGCGTTTAGGAAAATGTGACAGGCATAACTTAGAGAAGTCTTTCTAAGAACCATAAATATTTTGTAACCGTTATTATAAATGCTACACAAAACCAGTAAAGACAGTTTACAAATTAGTTCTCACTTCAATTAATGGACTCGCTTAGTACCTCGCTGTTGAGTCGGGAAAACAATTTTTTTTATTTCAATATTTTGCAAGGAAAAAACACCATTGACTACTACTAATACCGCCTTTTAATTTGTCAAGAGCCTAATACAGATAAAGGCTGAACATTGAATACAATAAGAACGATTTGTGTTTCACAAAAACTACTTACAAGAAACTTTTTCTGACGAAAAACCTTAGTTTTTAATAAATGAGGATAACTTTAGAACTATACCTATGGACGAGACTTCCAGACTCAAAATCGAGTCAAGGGTTTCCCACGACAATATTTTGATCATCTTTTTGTCTGATTTATGTATATAAAATTGAGCTGAAAAAAATTGTGATAAGTATAAAGAAACGCAAGCGATTTTATTATCATTTGCAGCCTTACTTTTAAATAAACGTAATGAGATTAAAAGCAATTCATAAATAAATTGAAGCAGTTGATCATTCATTATTTTTTTTTCTCAAACATCCAAGGAAATGTCGTCCTTATCTTTGCGGTAATAGAAGGCCAAGTACAATCGAGTTCATAAACTTGTAAGCAAAAATTTGATCAAGATCAAAATTATGCTCACAAGTTTATGAACTCGACTGTACATCATTGTATAGCGCTTATTGAAGATTCGTTCTAATTTCAAATTAGACGATAGTAATTAGAAATTTAGAATTTCATACAACATTGCCGGCCAAGCCAGAAAGAGATTGTTTTTTGTTTCAGTGGGTTTTATTTCTTTTATTGACTATCCATGGCATACTGCCAATTAAAAAAAACGTACCTAGTTTGTGAATGTGTATGTACTTTTTAATCTCTTATTTGACTAGATTATTTAATTAGATTAAATCAGGTATTCAGTAATAAACAAGGATTGATATTTATTGTTAATAATTTATTAAAGTAACCAATTAATAAGGTATCCTCATTTTATTTTATAAATAAAACCATCACAAAATTTGTTGGCAAAAACGTCAACCCAAACAGCTTACAAAAAAATAGCTGAACTTATACGATTTATACCTAAAACGAGTGGTTTTTTATTCAAATGTGTAATTTTTTCCGATATGAGTTCATCATCAAGTGACATGGTATTATTTCCTTGGATTTATTTGAGAAAAGCACTATACAAGCCTCGTCCGCGAACAGGGATTGTCGGCCTATTATCTCTATTACTACTCGGCCGGCAATCCCCTATTTCGCGGACTCTGCAGTAATGTACTATTATGTAACAAATAACGATGATGCCGTCCGTGTTTGTTTTGCCCGAATAAACGAAGACAGCATCATATTTGTTTGCGACATAAAATTAATCAAACAGGCCGTAAAAATTGTAGATAAGTAGGCAAGTACATAACCGTGACTTAAAATAAGTCCTGTCTAATTACAACCGAAATAGAAAACACAACGACGAGATAACAGGGATATACACCGTGTTTTTTTTTAATTCCGTTAGCTTCGGCAGATAGCTCAGTTCATTAATATGAACTACCTGATAATTAACCTTTTCGTGAAATTGATTTCGTAAAAATCTTTTTTCCGTGCATATAATGGCTTCACAGTTATTGTTAATAATTAAATTGTAGAATAAACAAACTTGACAAGTGACTGACGTGACACATAAGAGACATCGAGAAATTCAAATGTTAAACTTTCTTTTGCTAAATATTTGTGAATCAAAAACGGATTAGTTATGGACTGAAAAAACGTTATAAATTATGGACCTTTACGCTGTATTACTGCTATTAATCAATTATTATAACTATTGATTATATTATAAACAGCAAGAGTAAGGTCACTAATGTCTTAGAGTAATTAACTTCATTTGACCTGTAGATTGTTCCCTTAAAGTTAACGGAAATCGAAAATAACACGGTGTATTATTAAATCAACACAAAAAGGTGGTGTTTTATTCTGTGTTTGCCCTCTACAGGTGTACGAGTACCTTAGCCTCATAGTTCAACGATGTTACATCACGCGTCTATACACTATCCGCAAGTATTTTAATTAATTAGTGATTTGAATAAAAGCCGTACGTGTATTTACTAATTTAACAAACAACTTTTTACAATGCTATGCTATAAATAAATCAACGTATACATACTTAAGGTTAAAGGAAATCTATTATGGCTACTCTACTTATTTATGGCTACTCATTCATTTATACAACTTCTTACTTGGTTAACTGATGTTTTCTTTTTACAATTGAAAAGAGAAATTAATTGGTGTTTAGTGTAAAGCAATTAAATTTCTATTTCACTGCCAAACATTGATTTTTTTGACGATAATTTAATCTCAAAAACAAAAGTTAGTTTCGGAAGTTACAATGTTGATTTATAGGGAAAAAAACGAACTTTGTAATTTGTCTGTTAGCGACTGTACCTAAATTAAACAGGCACCTAGACCTAGTCAGTTTGATTTCTAGAGACGTACAGAACCCTTGATGCGCGAGTCTTAAATGCACTTGGAAGATTTTTAACTTTAATATGTTTAGTAAAGTTTATGAATAAAAAAAGTTAAGACAAAACATTAAACTCTCTCTCGTTCGAGCATACGGGTAAAATTATTTCCCAGTCTAGTGTAGCTGTCGAACTTATATATTTTATACTTATCAAATACGAAGCTAAAGATCAGGCGCCGCTCTCTTTCATAGCTTTCAAACTATGCATAAATAATAATATTTACGAAAAAAATTGTACTACTTCCATTTCCCTTTAACTGATGATATTTCCATGTAAAAGGCGCTTCCTGTGGTTTTGCAAGGTTAAAGATGAAACAAAAGAAATATACAAGATGCGACACTTAGCCGGCTTATTTCTGCCTTTAAAAATTTGTAATACAAGTTTATCTGTACATTGAATCTCTAACAATGTATCTTTACATAAATTAAACTAAGCAACACATTTTAATATGGTGTTCACCACCACTTACTATATTTTTTCATGGAAGGTTTTTGATACATATACTAGTGACGCATCCTGGCTTCGCGCGGGTATAGCTTTTAGGGAATGGTACTGAAAAATATGATGTGCCTTTGATTAAACACCTTTTTTCGAAAATTTTACATGTATGATTTGCCTTTAAATCGGCTATAACGACATTACCTACTATTAGGGAAACCGACTTCCTTGTTCTTCTTCTTGTTGTTCGAGAATCTATCTTCAAGGCAAACGTTCTAAAATCAAGGTCGGAAGAGTCAAAGTCAAGGAATATCCAGATAGGTATTTGTTTAGAGTCGTTGATTGCCATCTAATATTTTCATCTCATTTACATTAGAAATCAATATACTAAAACACACAAAATAATTCATATCGTAAGAAAAGGACTAATTTCGAGTTGCACAAAGTTCGGATAAGCTGTGTAGAGACAGCAGAAGATGCCAAAATTGTTAGTAGGTAGGTATAATAATTGTAGAGTACGTAAGGTATCCTAAGTCGTTTACATGTTTATGTTTAAAACATTTTGTACACCATGTTATACATCTTTGTTTAGCTTGTTAACACTTACATGTATAATATGGCACTATAAAATATGAATAATAATTGATTGTTTAGAGCGTTACTTTGAGAAAGCCATTTCAATGAACTATAATTATTACCTTGCTTCTCCGCTACTATAAGTAGGTACTTTAAGTACCTAGTACTAGGTAGTAGATGTAGTGAATAATGTTTTGCCGTCGTATTTCGTCGGTAAAGTTTGTATTTGTCTTGCTTTCTCAACTAGCTTACTGAAGTTTACTGAAACTAATTGAGGAAGCAAGATAAATACGAACTTCTCCGACAAAATATATACTCGTACAATGAAAAAACAGTATTCACTAGATCTGTAAGTTTGCTCTAGTCGCACGCAAAGAAGCAAGGTAAACGTTGTAGTGCCCGGCCGCTAAGAAGTCAATGCTGACCAGTGGCGGATTTATGTTTTTTATGAGTGTATGCCGCTTTATATCCGCCGCCTTATGTAACTTTCTAAAATAATATTTTTTTGAAATCTGCCGCCCCTAGGTCGCTGCCGCCCCTAGGCCGCGGCCTATACGGCCTATTTATAAATCCAGGACTGATCCTGACACATTGCACAACTAAGTTCCTGATTAAGTCAACCGTAGATAAAAATGCTATACTTACTACTCTGTCGCATGCAATAAATAAGCATTGCATTTTTTGTCTATGATTTTTATTGTTTATATTCAAAAACTTCATAGTTTTATTATTTCATTGACTTCATACTACTTCTACATAATATTATAATATAATATAATATTTGTTATTGTTATATTATATAGTATTTCTTTGAATTTTAACAACTTGACATGTAAAATTGAATAAAGAAAAGAAAAAGAAAGAAAGAAAATACATTTATTCACAACACAAGACACAACAATAGTATTAAGTACAAATAGACGACATTTAGAAAGAAGTATGACTGTGTCATTGCGGTTGTGAATCGGACACTGGCTCAGCATAATGTGAAGCGAATAAAGATAGGGATATTGTTTTTTAAACTTCCTATTGACCTACGAACTTTAAACTTGGTGGTAATGTTTATTATTATCTATGGTCATATAATATAATATAATATAATATAACATAATATAATGTAATATATTATAATATAATATATAATATAATCCTACTAATATTATAAATGTGAAAGTTTGTGAGTGAGTGAGTATGTTTGTTACTTCTTCACGCTGAAACGGCGAGACGGATTTGGATGAAATTTAATAAAAAGTTAGTTTATAACCTGAATAAAAACATAGAATACTTTTTATCCCGATATTCCCACGAGATAGGGATAAAATCTTGAAATACCAACCGCTGGGCTTAGAGTCATGAAATTTGGTATGTAGGTAGGTAGTTGGACGTCTGGAATAATCAAAGTCAAAGTCAAAGTCAAAATATCTTTATTCAATTTAGGCTACAACAAGCACTTATGAATGTCAAAAAAAAATCTACCACCGGTTCGGAAAAACCTCTGCTGAGAAGAATCCGGCAAGAAACTCAAAGAGGTATATATATTTTTTTTTAAAACAGATTTACAATATTATTAAATGACATGTATACATCACAAGTATTTAACACAACTTTATTTTTAACACAGCTTTATTTTTAACACAGTAGGTTCGCTATTTGAAGGGATCGCTAATGCGGATCGGAATTATTTCCAAATATCCCTGTCCATGATATAATCATTAACTTTATAATACGCCTTTGATATTATACATATATAGGCTACTTTTTATCCCGATATTACAAAACAATACAAATATTCTTTATTGCACACCATAAAGCAGTACAAAAAACTTATAATATAAACACTTAGATTCAGGGTAGACAATAGGCGGTCTTATCGCTTAAAAGCGATCTCTTCCAGATTTGGGTACAAGAAATTATGTGTTACAAAAATAGGTGGCGGAATTCCTACAGGATAGGGATAAAGTCTTGAAATTTCAACCGCTGGGTTTAGTCTTAACATTTTGGACAGTTGTTCTTAACACAACCTCAATGAAGGCCACGATGTAAATTTTGGGAATTCCCAGGGGAATTTTTTAAAATCCAGGAATTTCAATTATAACTACCAGCTCGAATATGCGAAAGTTTGTGAGTGAGTGAGTATGTTTGCTACTTCTTCACGCTGAAACCGCTGGACGGATTTAAATTAATTTGACAAAAAATAGTTTATAACTTAAATTAAAACATAGAATACTTTCCATGATAGGTATTTCCACGAGATAGGGACGAAATCTCGAACAACCGCTGGGCTTAGAGTCATGAAATTTGGTATGTAGCTAGCTAGACGTCTGGAATAACATTTATATTCCCACGGGATAGGAATAAAATTTCGAAATAACAACCGCTGGGCTTCAGTCATGAAATTTCGTATGTGGCCCTCTGGACAAAAATTAAATTTAGTAAATCCCGGAATTTCAATTTAACTGTTGGTTTTTAATGGTTTATGCGTGCGAAGCCGCAAATAAACACCTGTGGTCATACATTTTACAGGAAAGACTAACGATAGAAAGTCCTACAAACTTTTACTGTAATTATTATAATTGTAGTTAAACTGGAATTATTATAATTTCTAAAATGTTGATTTTATAAAAGTCATAATTTTATTTCTGCACCTACGAGTAGGTAGGTACCTAAGCGAAGAAAATTAAATAAAAGTTTTGCAAACAATATGAATTTAAAAAGTCAAAAAGATTCCATTCTATATCAAGTTTGCTAATATTTGCATACATTAAAGAACATGTGAAAGTTTAGCCTAACGGGGGTAATGAAGAAAAACGTTGTCAAAGGGCAACGACTTTTAGTCTGTAAAATAAAATAGTGATATTGTTATAGACAATTTTGGATATTACTAGTTAACGCTATGTAATAAAACATCATTAAGAACGACAAATTTTTGAGTGCAAATTATCTCAGTAACCAACAAATTCATATCTTTTTTTAGTAAACGGAATAATTATCTTTAAATATATTTTTAGATAAGTTTTTTTGTCTATTAATATTAAAGCTGCTCTTAGTTTTTTTTTTTATGTGATTTTAAAATAGAGAGTAATGTTCAAAACACTGTAGAATCTCTATGCTCATTATAAAACGTACGTTATTTGGTTTTGGATCGATAGAACATCTACATAAAAAATTTTAAAACCATTCACACCTGTTTTATTATCGCTGTCAATTTCAACCCATTAAAAACCTTCCCACAAAAAGAGTTTGGTTTAGGTAAAGATTATGGTGCGCTAATTTTATAATCACTATTATATAAGATTTTAATCCAATTTCAAATCGGTTTACGACATCAATTTATTAAATTAACGCAGCTGTATTCGTGAACTTGAACTTGTTAGAGTTTCTTGATCTCGGACTTTTATGTAATAATTTTCTATCCCTACGGCCGTACTGTTCGCTCGCTAGGATATAAAACTCGATCAAATAAAATTCATTAATATGCAAATGACAAATTCACCCCAGGTGGTAAACCGGATTGCCTGGTAACAGACATGTTGTCACCTAATGGTTTCATTAAGCAGATACCTACTTTTTCCGCCATTTCTCGGGGTTCCGTTACTTCATTATTTCAATAAAAGTTTTAAAATACTGGTACTTAAGTACTTTACTTCCACTCGCTCATTGGCGAAACATGGGCTTGATTTGATTGGTTAGTATGAGTGGATTTAACGGTGGGGAAGTTGATAATTAATAATTAAACAATGACTTAAATATTTCATTGAACATGAAAAAATATCGGTGACATTATGGATGACTTTGCGATTCATTGAACCACACGTAATACAAGAAGTACGCGTAAGCAAATATTGCAAAATTATTTTCTTTTCCTATAAAAATTTAAATAGTAAATATCTGTCACGCACACTCGCAATTTTTACAGATTTACTTGGTGTGCTGTCTTTGACTTGACTATTTTAACAAAAGACCACACAGCTTGACAGTAAATGTGTTAACCTTTAATTTAAAAAGGTCGTAAGATTGAGTATTCTTTGACACAAAATTGGTGATTATTGACATAATATTTATATTTTCCTTGTTTTCGAGCCGCCTATAATTTTTGCTTAAATACTACTTCCGTTGCGAGCAATATCTGTCGGCATATTTCCCCGTTCGGCTCGGATACATCACAAGAACTCGATTACATTGACAACTGCGGGTGCAATATAATGAGTTTTAAATTATTAACTGCTGATAAAAACTTGCCCACCGATGTCCGTGTAACCTTTCTTTTAGTTTTTGCCCGACGTCGATACATGGCTCGGCGGAATCCTACTCGAGGTGTTCTGATCTCATTCATTTAACCTGATTTTTTCTTCATTGTTACCACTAACTTATAAAAGCTTAATTTGCTGATATATCTCATTATTCGATTCAGAAAAGGGTCAGCGAAAACCCGTTACGATATTGAAACAGAAGTGTAGGAACACTTTTTTTGTCTCCGAAATCACGTTTACAAACCTTCTGAGCTAAAAGTAAACATTCAATCTGTTTAACACATCAATAAAACCCAAGTGATACTTACAAAAAGAATAAACAAAATGCGAAAGTTTACAAAGTTGTTTCATGTTTATATTCTTTGCAACAAAAATACTTTAATCACAAAAAATATTTTTAACCAGCTTATATAACATTGTAAACGTGATTGTTAGATCCAGATAATGATTTAAAAGCGGTAATGTTTCAATTACTTTAACTGGAAGAGATCACTTTGACTGTAATTGACACCTTAAAGAAATCGAACAACAAAATAACTAGATAAGTTATTTCATCTCACATTTTTTATGTTTCAGGCAACTCGTGAATAAAATTAAATGAGCAGAATTTTCGAAAGAAACTTCAAAATATATTCCTGACAATTTTTATTGTTTAATGTATGTAATTAATCCTGAAAATCTGATCGTCTCCTGAAATCAGTGAACACGCAACGTCTTACGGCACTGCCGTGCGCCGGCGTCTCCAAGTCTTCGTGGTAACGCGCCGTTGGTATTTAAGCGTGTGCCAGAGCAAAGTAATCGACATACCGCAATAGACCGTAGAGCGCGCCGCACGTAGTGCAGCGGATCTCGGCAGAAGTTTGACGTTTCGTAAATTACAAGTGAACTTTAGTTACGAATCTCAACGAGTTAAGTGTTGTGAAAAGAACTTTAAATAATCAATATGATTTCCTTAGTGTTGTTTGTTTTGGGAGGGTTCCTTGCAACGACAGAGGGTTGCGGCGCTGGAAAGACCATGATAAGTAAGTTTTTAATATTAGTATTGGTCTTTTTTTTTCTTAAGTAACGTAATTAAAATAAGTCTATCATTTTTTCCTTTATTTTAACTCCAACAGTGTTTTTTTATTATATTAGTAGGTACAGTTTAGATTTTTTTTACTTTGAAAGATTCGATTCAGCAACTAGGTACCTACTACTTAAATAATTATTTAATTAAAGGAAACTATCATTCAAAAGTCAGGAATTAAGGAAGTAACTAAATAGATGATGACAAATTAGCAATCACAATATTAAATTTGTTGTTTAAATATTAACTACTTGTGAAACTTGATATATTAGTTTATCTGATGACAAAATGTATGAATTAAAATATTAATCATGCTAATATTGCAATTCAATAACACTGTCGAGTACCATTAAATGATGTCATCTGCGGCCCTTCTTTAGCATCCGATGAGGCCAATTTAAGTGGTCGTGAAATTTTCATCACAAATTGGTATTTATGTATCATTCAAAGTCATTTTGCAGTCATAGAAGTAATAAAATCGCTCGCCGCCACCCAGTCTACAATTTTTGAACGAGTTTTGCCAAAGATGAGGCCATTAGCATACTCGTATGGGTCGAGGTCATAAAAATTTATTGACAGACACCTGTGTTAACACACACCGGCCACAATAAATCAGATAAATCCGACTTATTATGTGACAAATATTGAAATTGTAGACAAAATGTAAAACCTTGACACTTGATTCCGGAGAGCATATCGGTATCATCTAATCTTTACATGCGAATCGATTTTACGTGTTCATATATTGGTAATAAATGAGGATTAAGCTTGTACTGATGAATATGTCTGATTGCTTCAGCCTCAGGAGGATTGTCGGCGCTCGAGAAGCAAGCTATCGTAGACGCGCACAATCGTCTCCGGCAAAGCATCGCCCTCGGTCAGGTCACCAGCCAGCCGCCCGCAGCTAATATGATGGAAATGGTAAGCAGCATGCGATCTATCCAAAACCTTAACTGAAATATTTACCTCAAACATCAGTCGACTACTACACTATTATTAGCTTCTCAGTTTTGGTGAAAATGTATCAAGTATCACATACATTACCGATTGACATATTTATCTTGTCGAAACTGTCTAAAGTTCGACGTCTGGCGCCAAATTTAATGCAGCTTTTGACCGTTATGGGTCGCTTGTACTCGTATCGTAAATTGTGGAATTTTCGCATTCCAACGGTCTTTACAAGCTCAGGCCTAAAAACACTTAAGCTTTAACATAAATTTCGTTTCTCAGGTGTGGGACGATGAGTTAGCCGCCACTGCGCAGCGGTGGGCTGACCAATGCACTCCGGCGCACGACCGCGCCGCGCAGCGCGACGTCGGTCGTTTTGAAGTCGGCCAGAACCTCGCAGCCACGTGGACCACTCGCCCCCCATCTGAGCCCAAGGACTCCCAGCCTGACTTCATGAGACAGATCAACGCTTGGTTCGACGAAGTCCGCATATTTGGATTCAAGCCTATTAGCGGGGGACACGGCACCGGTCATTACTCCCAGGTAAACACCAAAAACGAATATTAAATCTGAATTGGAATATATTTGAAATCTTGAAACTCGAATGTTGACTGAATTAGAAACCGACTGACATTATTTTCTCTTCTTTCGACAGTTGGTATGGGGCGAGACTTCTCACGTCGGTTGCGGCTTCACATTCTACTACGATCCATCACGAGGCTATACCAAGCTTTACGTCTGCAATTACGGTCCCGGAGGAAACGTCATCGGTGTCAACCCCTACCAAAAGGGTTACCCGTCGTGCAGCACCTTCGGACTAGCAGAATCCAACAAATACTCTGGTCTATGCGGTAAGCACCTTTACTTTTCAACCCAATGGATTGAAATGGATGTTTTACTACACGAGTTTTTATATTTGCATGTCTTTGTGACATAGCATGTAATAGCGCCATAAACCTGTAACCACTATCTGTACATACCATGTTTGAGCAAATAAATGACTGATTACTGATTATACCTACTTAATTTTTTTCTGTGGTGATAAAGAAACTAATTTATCGTTTTTTTTTGTTTTCAGCAACCAGTTACATTGCTTCTTCGAGTTACCAGACGGTCGACAACGCGAACAGTTTCATTTCAAACACTATCCCCGACAGCACGGGAAACAATCAAAACTACAACTACCAGTACAGCAACCAATTCAGCAACCAGTTCAGCAATCAGTTCAGCAACCAGTATCAGTACCAGTACCAACAACCGACCTACTACCAAACGGAACCGCAAACGACGACCTTCAGGCCGTTCATCAGCTTGTTCAAGTCTGCGTCAAATCTGTTCACTCAGCCCAAGTCGAGAGGGTTCAGATTCGGTACTGTGTACTTATAAAATTTCACTCGTATTTATTTAGCCTACAAATAGCAGTATTTATAAATTATTGTGACAGTTGTGTTACTCGACTGATTATTCGAAACTGTCTCAAGCACATTTTCGGAGCTATTTATAGTTAATATTGTTATTCCTTGGTTTTACAAGGAACTTTCACTGAGACATATTATTAATTCTGAAATCTTATTCGAATTCAGATAATGTGAAGGTAGAGATTTTTTAGACATAACAAGTGCTGCCGTCTTAGACCTTCTAGTATTAGCGGAGAGCAGGAGCGAGTTGTTGAAAGAAATAAATGAATTTTATATTTTACTTGATATTTGTTTGTTTTAAAACAGCATCCTTTATTCCTGTACACTGCAACCTTGCCGTTACTATATTAATATATTATTCAGAAAAACAAAGCTCAGTTATCAGTAACTCAATCATTATTATCATTCGTAACGTGTGTTATGTATTCGCACAGCATTAACGTTAGGTATGCATTGTGTTAGTAATTAACTGTTCAATTTATTGCTTTTTTAGTTTCGTCTCAGAAATAAATAAGCCTATATGTATAGTCCTTCCCTCTGACTACTAACTCATTTAAAAATATAGAAATATATTATATACTAAGCTAATAATATTGTTACTAAAACATAAATCTACTCCTAAACAAAGTCTTTAAGGATCAGATAATACTCGTATTGCAGTTACCTACTTACGAGAACAGCACATCAAAAAGTACATATATCTCTGTAAAGATTCTAGAAATTATAAAAATCTCCTACTAGCCGCGTAGTTATTGCTGAAAAGTTAATCATTTTCAGAGTATTACACGTCAACGTAGTAAAACCACTCATACTTTAAATACCTCTGTAATAATCTAGAAGTAATTTTAGAAATTAATATCCTTACTGGCAATTACAGTTAAGCTGTAATAATCTTAATTGTCTTGATTACACACGTGGACGGCTATTATACTTATCAGAAAAATCAATTAGTTACAAGCAAACGCCAAATTACTGAAAAACGTGTGGGTTATTTTCAATGGCTCTCAGTAGGTATTCCGATGATTCAATACAAGTTTTTTCTATATCCTTTACAACTATCAAGTACTGCAAACAAGACAACTCAATCCATACTAATATTATAAAGAAAGTGTGTGTGTTTGTATGTTTGTCCGTCTTTCACGTCGAAACCGAGCGAAGGATCGACGTGATTTATGGCGTAGAGATTGTTTATGGGCCAGAGAGTGACATAGGCTAGGTACTTTTTATCCCGATAAAATGCACAGTTCCCGAGGGAACAGCGCGCAATAACCGAATTCCACGCGGGCAAAAGCTAGTGGAGAAAGTAATTGAAATTTCGTTCTGAGCGGCATAACCATGCCCAACAGTTGGTCATATTTCATAAAGACTGAAATCGGAGTCCAAATATTAGTACCAATGTTTATTTATCTCAGCCTTGAAAGTAATCTTACTTTTGTTATCGCACTGCCTGTACGGGATGATTAAATTTAATCACTTAGAACGATTATAGCATAACATTATCCTCTAAGCACCCAACAATCGGTTTCAAAGTAGCTAAATAGTTTTAGAAGGTCTTTGTTGGTAAACATACTAAACATGCATTGAATCGTATAATGGTAAACTTTACCACGTCAGAAAAGTAAAGCCTACTTTTGTGTGATTAATAAATTTACACAAATTGGCATTGATCGCGTCTCACGGCTGAGGACAGTGCGTTACGTAATATCTGAAATGGACACACAAATCGCACGATGCAAATAAACCAGTTTAAGCAAATGTTTCAAGATTAGATGACTAAAATCACTTTGTGAAGATTTTGCCACAGTAAAGCGTCAATTTAGAGGCATTGATCGAGTAAACGATGACGTCAGTTGTCAGTTCGGAATACATTGCAGAGGATCTAAAGTTTTCAACCGCGTAACGTCCACTTGTCAGTGAAAATGTCACTGAACTTCTCTTATTCAATATATCAAGGCTTGCATTTGATCGCTACTTATAAAGTAGGTATATAGCACCACGAAATAAAAATCCTAGTAAATTATTTACTAATAACACTTAAATCAGGCTGGTACTTTGCGGAAGTCCATATCAATGAACTGAAAGAAAATCGTACTTAGTGAATTATTTACTAATAACGTAATAACACTTTAATCAGGCGTTACTTTGCGGAGGTCCATATCAATGAACTGAAACAACTACTTTGCTCACCCGCGAGCTTATGATAGACAAATTTATGCAAGAAATGTGCGTTCATTCAATTCCTCCAAATCTACTCTGTAAGAACACACACAAATCACACAAATCCATCTATCACCACCACCACGCTACACTGACGCGTTTCGAACTCAACCAGACCTCATCTTCAGAGCAATAGAACCGTTCACCATGCTACCAGATGTTAGACTCAACACCTGTCTCTGCCTATGTGTGATTTGTGTGTGTTCTTACAGTGTGGAGGCGGAGGAACTGCATGAACACACATTTCTTGCATAAACATATTTTATGTAGCTATATTTATATTTTTCAACTATATTCTCTTTTTTAAACCAATTGTAGTCATATCCATATTACGTATATAGTTCGACATGATTTTGACGTAAATTGCATCCGTCGTCGCCCACTGGAAATTACAGGGTTTCCTTTATCTTGCATAATATCGATTCTCCGAAATATTTTTTTTTTATTCGACTGGATGGCAAATGAGCAAATGGGTGTCCTGATGGTAAGAGTTCACAACTGCCCATAAACATCTGCAACACCAGGGGTATTGCATTTACTATTTTTTATTAGAAAGCAGGTTTTCAAGCGATGGTTCTTAGACATGTTTTATCAAAATCGGTTCAGCCGTTTTTGAGATTGAACTTTGAAGTGACAAAGTCGGGGGTCTTCCAACTTTTTCTCGGTTAAGTTATGACTGGAACTCTTAAATAATGGTAAACTTTAGTAGGTAGGTACTTTTTAATAACAGTTCAGAATTAATTTGACTTAGCACAACTGTTTTGGCGTGATGATATATATAAAACATTTGTGCTAATAAGAATCTTTATGATTGCGTTGGACTCAAGGACGATTAATCATTTCTCTACGGGTGACAACCAGAGTTGATAGGTACTAATTAAATACCTATTGCTATAGCACGTCGTGTCAGTGAAGCCACCTACCTTGTCACTTTAGTAACGATTTTATTAATTTAATGTTTACTTATGTGTTTAAAATTATCATTAAACAGGTATGATTTATGCCCATTTGCCAATTAGTGTTAGTGCATTTGCTTCTCCGCAAAAGTTCGAAGTTTAAATAATGTACAAACAGACATAAAAATGAGCTGTACCAAAATCTTGAAAATAATAATAATTTTGTATTTTAATACGTATAATAAATGCAAAAATACGTGCACATTTTTGTTTCACTCTAAGGATCCCATAAGATGCCATTTCTCTAATTTATCCCTATAAAAACGGTTCATTTCCATCTAGTTCAATTTTATCATTTTATTGTCATAGGTACGTATTTCATTTCCACACATTTACATTTTATATCGTCCAGTTGAATTTTGATATAGGATGACATTGTTGTCCGTCTGCCTGTTTGTCTGTCAGTTTATCTGTCTGTCTCTCTATCCCTAGATCCATTTTGTCAGGCATTTAAGCATTGAAGAAATCTAACTTCTAAGTGAATGCAATCAAAAGATACGGTCATTTCATTATAAATAGGTATTTCCATAAAAAATGCCGTAAATGAAAAACCTACGGTACTTCCCTCAGGTACATCCGGTTGTTTTAGAAACTTGAAATTTGGTAGAAAGGTAGCTCAATCTTAAAGGATCTGTTTTTTATGTCTGCCTACATCAGTAATCATCAAAGCCCACACAGATACCTACGTTTTGCTTACCGACAGGGTTCTACTAGAAATAGACATTCATGAACACCCACAAAATTGTACGGAGCCCTTGGTACTTTTGATGATTCTAAGCCTTATTATCAAAGACGAATCAATGATGATAGGCATGCTCTTAGGTCATGCTCCAATTAAAACAGGTGTAGTTGGTACAACCCTTGATATTAAAGTCGAATTAAGCAGAGAGTAAACTTTTCATTACAAATTTCAGCCTCCCGCCGGCTCCTAATATTATTGCAGACAGACGCACGTGTTAGCGTGTGTATACTACCATTTATCACCCACACTCCAATAGCGAAAGAACGTGCTAAGTGTTATAAAATTGACATTGTACGTATGTAACTGTTACTAAGTATCGAGCATAAAGATTCATAAAATGTACTTACTATACAAGGTTTATTTGACTGTAAAATTATCGATGTAGCACATCTCAGATTGTTTGATGATAGAGGTTTTTAACCCTCCTCTTGTTTAACTACTGTCGTAGGTATCAATTTGATTAACATAGTACTTACAGTCGAACAAATTGAATTCTGACCTAGGGTGGACTCTTTGTGCTACTAATGTCATGTTGACATCTCATAATTTTGTCAAGGAAATCATAGTGAAATTGATAATTGATCCACTCTGGGTCATGATTCAATTTGTTCGACTGTACATTGAAAGTGCTATGATATGTACTTTGTGTTCTTAGGGTTCCGTAGACAAAATAATAAAACTATGTCCGTCTGTTTTTCAGAAGCATCTGTCTCAGAAATGTATTAAGTAGGTATAAAGTACCGGTCGTCATTGTCAGTTACTTGTCCAATATAATGTGACCCAACACTGTCTATCCTACTAATATTATAAATGTGAAAGTTTGTGAGTGAGTATGTGAGTGCGTGAGTGAGTATATTTGTTACTTCTTCACGCTGAAACGGCTGGACGGATTTGGATGAAATTTGGCGAAAAGTTAGTTTATAACCTGGATTAAAACATAGGATACTTTTTATCCCGGTATTCTCACGGGATAGGGATAAAATCTCGAAATAACAACCTCTGGGCTTAGAGTCTTGAAATGTGGTATGTAGGTAATTGGACGTTTGGAATAACAGATAGGTGACTTTTTGACCTGATATTCCCACGGGATACTTCGGGATAAAATCTTGAAATAACGACCGCAGGGCTTAGACCCAAGAAATTTAGTATGTAGGTAGCTGGACCTCTGGAATAACACATAGGCTACTTTTTATCCCGATATTCCCCGGGATAGGGATAAAATCTTGAAATAATAACCGCTGGGCTTACAGTCATAAAATTTGGTATGTAGGTAACTGGACGTCTAGAATAACACGTAAGGGACTTTTTGACTCGATATTCCCACGGGATACCTAGGAATAAAATGTCGAAATAACAACCGCTAGGCTTAGAGGCATGAAATTTGGATGTATGTAGCCGTATGTCTGGAATAACACATAAGTACGCTACTTTTTATCCCGATATTCCCACGGTATAGTTTTGTAACTAAGGGACCCCATACATCCCTGTATTATTATTATTATTATTATTATTTCGTATTTTTTTCTTTAATTGTATACTGTAGTTTTAAAGTATTTTATTTGTAATTATTTTATTTTGAAAAAAATACTTTCTGCCAAGTTTCTTGCGGCGCCTTCTTCTTGGCAATGATGGTCTTTCCGAAAGCGCTGGTAGTATAAAAAATGACGTGTAAAAGTGCCCATTGCGGCCTATTTACTGAATAAATGATTTGAATTTGAATTTAGCATTTGAATTTGGATAGGGAAAAATTTTGAAACTTCAGCACTGGGTTTAGAGTCTTGAATTTTGTACAGTTATTCACAACACAACCTCAATGAAGACCACGATATAAATATTGGAAATTTCCAGGGGAATTTTGTAAAATCCCGAAAATTTCAATTGTAGTTACCACACCGAATAGTTTACGCGTGCGAAGCCGCGGGTAAAAGCTAGTAAAAATATAAAAACATACAGTACTTAGTATCCAATATCAGCAAAGCCCGGCTTGTAAGCAAAATGTATGCAGTCATGGGGTCACTTTAATCGACTGAAAAAATTAGGGAATTCCCATGAAAATTATTATTTTATTATCATTTATTAACATTGGGTCAACAAGATGCTTAAACTGTGCAAATTTGAAAACTATAGCTCCAACCGTTTGGCTGTAAAACAGACGGGCAGTCGGATGAACAGAAAAACTGAAAACTGTGTAAGTATTTCTAGATACTTAAACTGAAAGATGTGGAATTTGAGCCCACTTATATGACACTTAAGTAGGTAGGTAGGTACTTCGTACATCTGGTTAAGAATATAGATTGTCTTTGAGTGCATTTTTATTGAACAATATTTCCCAGAGGTGGAGTATTGAAAAACAATGGCACATCACCACGTTATTCAGTTCAGTAATTGTCTGTTAGATCCCATTATATACATAGAAGTATCGTTTTATTTATGAGGAAAAATACTATAAACTTTTGAAAAGCACGCCATCTATGAACGAACTAGTGTACTAGTGATATTACTCTGCTCAGTGTTGGCAAACTGTATAAAACCAAGGTGGTGAAAAACTGGTTTTCTGCCAGTGTTTTTAGTTCGCGCTACTTTACAAAGATGGCGCTGTGTGACCACGCATCAACGCAGTCCGGCTTTGAGCGCAACTGCAAGCAGTCGAGCAGATTGTTGACAAAACTTTCCTTATGTCTGATAGTGATACTACGGCCATAGCTTACAGTATCCCTAGTACAGTTTTAGGTACTGAGTATTCGAATCACTAACATTTATTTTATAAATCCTCATTGAAGTGTCCGTTGAACTCATCTCAAATAGCGTTGCTTCATGATTATTTATGTTTATGGGCATCCCGCAATGGATGATTATAAGTACTTCTGAAAATAGTATACTTTAATTTTACAACAATACTTAGTTTATAATAATCATTAAACAATAATTGTTAACCTAACCTAACCTAACCTAGCCTAACCAACTTAGCGAAATTTGAAAAACCCCGACATTACCTACCTATCTATGAAATGATAGGTAGGTAATGTCGGGGTTTTTCAAATTTCGCTAAGTTGGTTAGGTTATTTTTACGATGTTTTTTGCTCTATAATAAGCCAAGCCAAAGTTGCGCCAAGTCGAGCAACACAAAAACAAAGGCACGGCCGTACCATACTTTTCTCGAAGCCATTCAGACTATTTTCAACATCCTGTAATTTTGCCATGGGTAAACCCTAATTTTCAGGTACCTATAGGGCCTAATAGGACTTAGATATATTATCAATAACATTCAATTTGAACATGTAGATTTAGAACTATATACATGCTAAAGTTCCTCATCCCGCGGGGACTATGCTGATTTCCCGCAAAATTAGCCTAATTTAATTTAGTATAAGTACCTAGTAATATTTTTTTTATCAAAGCGTCGTCGGTGTCGGGGGACCGCTAAGGTTAATACTTTTAAAAATACAACATATTATGTACTTTAGTTTCCTGTTAAACTAACTGTTAACGCCTGTTGCAGTCATCGTCTGCCTTTTAGACTGGGCACAATAAAAAAGGGATTTAAAAACACAAACACAACCTAATTTAAAACATAGTGTAATCGATTCTACTGTCGATTCTGAGCAAACTACTTTCTGGTTTTCAGTTATTTAATTAACACCTTGTATTATGATTTTTAATTTTAATTAAGAAGTTAGCGCTAACTGTACCTACATTACCTGACAAGGAAAAATATGGGTTCTTACATCTTGGAATAAGAATTGCTAGCCGATCTTAATTTCTTTGAACACTATAGCATTAAACGCTCTCCTTTCATTAACATCCTTTCGGAATAAATTAACTTTCAATTCCCTCTGTCTTAAGTATTATTCCTTTTGTGTTAAATTCCCAGCAAGGGTTAATTTTTCTGAGGTAAAGAACATCAAAGTTGATGAGAATTTCTAATTTAAAAGACGCCGACATTTTGAAATGTTATTATGCAAACGTTTATCGGCTACGGCTGCTTTGAAGCTGAAAAATTTGTTGGATTGGCAAAGGATGGTTGGTAAATTTTTGACGTCAATTCGATCGAGAAGGTGCTCATAACTAGATCCAGAAAAAAGGAGCTTTATTTAACAAAGCTCTGTTGGATTTGAACTAAAACGTTAATATAAAAAACTAGGTGTTGCCCTTTACTTTATCTGCATTATGATTCGTCATTACTCATTACTGTTCCGCGAAAACTATATACTTAATTTTCAGGATAAAACTATCATATATCCTTCCCGGGGATTAAAACTAGGTATTTCCGTACCAAATTTCATAATAATTGGTTCATACGTTAAAACTTGTTTTTTGTATGAAGAATGATATTATGCATTAAAAGCAACGAGTATTACTAGGTAGTATTTTTGTGGAATAAAAGGTAAGTATCTTGTGCGTTTAATCTTAGTTAAGTATAAAAAGTAAGTCTCTGTGCCAAATTTCATCACACTTTTAATCTGTGGATTAATAAACATTAACAAGCAATAATAAACATCAACAAACAATAACAACAACAAACAGTGTACAAACTTTCTTTCTCATTCATATTAATAGCAAGATATTTTTTTCAAAAAGGTTATCACAAAATTTAAACTCTTGCCGATTAAATCCGCATAAGAAATTATGATGAGTTGTTAATAATTGTTTCACAATTTGAAGCTTTCTAGAATAATCTTCTTTGATCGATAAACGTAAATTTTTCAATCGAACATCGATTTTTATGTCAAAACTGGGCCAAAACTGCGACCTTAGTGTAAGTTTTCGGTTACAAAATACGTCTCGATTGCGTTCGCGTTAAAATCACAATTTGCATGGAAACACGAACATCGCAAACGTTCCGCTAGAGGCGCTGTTCGTGTTTCCATATAAATTGAGATTTTAACGCGAACGCGATCGAGACGTATTATGTAACCGAAAACTTACACTAAGGGTACTGATACAAATAAAATACGCAACTGTAATATCCGGAGCACAGACACAAAAACATTGGCATTAACTGCAAACGCGCATGAAATTAATACTGACTTACTCGTAAATATCAAACCATTTAACGGGAAAAATACATTATGTTTACCAGTATTGTATTAAAGACAAAATGTCTATTAATTTCATTTTTAATTTTATTTATATTGGTTAAATTGAATTAGTTAAAAAATAAAAATAAAAAATATACGAATTACTACTATTTGACTTTTCTCCTACATACACCCTTAAAAAACTCAATTTTAATGTCAAGAATCTGACCCATTTTCACTGTTTTTAAGTAAATAATGGCTGGCACTTAAAATAACTAAATAACTAAACACACATAAAGTGTAATCTTTCGGTCCAAGACTTTCAATCAAGTTTCAGTCAAAACTGTAAAAAAATTGTATCATACGAGTACACATATCTCTATCACAGTTTTACCAGGTAAACGTTATAATTTATTTTCCACAGACTTAAAAAAGGTTGTCGCTGTCGGTAGGCCTCCAACAAGATGGAGCGACGACCTGGTTAAGATCGCGGGATCGCGGTGGATGCAGAAAGCACAAGACCGGTCTGAGTGGAGAGCCTTGGGGGAGGCCTATGTCCAGCAGTGGACGTCTTTCTGCTGACATGATGATGATGAGACTTAAAAATGCAGCAGTTTGTCGATTCGTCAGACTATATTTTAAAATATCTCGAATTAAGTTTTTTTTTTCTACAACTAAATAAATCCAAGCTCGTATTTTCAGTAGGCAAATCCTAATTTTCTAAATTACTACACAAATTATTCTTTTGCTTGCCCGGTATTGTTCATTACGTATAATTTACATTTAATAACAATTCTAACTACAAAATAATAAGATGTGCTCGCGTGTAAGTTAATTCACGCTTTTTGGGGTAACGATTTTGTACTCCCCTAATTCAATCATGCTTGTAAATAATTGATGCTGTTTCGATAGTTATGACTGAAAGATTTTCTGCGTTCTAAAAATACAAACAATGTATCGCGTATTATCCTATCCTATGGTCTGTCCCATAATTCGAGATACTAAAATGACGTTTCATGTGTTACCTGTTTTTTGCGTCTCATAAATAGTGATGTGCCGCAACCGGTTATCACCGAAAGATATTGTAGGTACCTATGTATGTATGTCGTAAAATACTAAGATATGAACGGATCCGTGATGTACTAAAATGTAGGGCACTTAGGACATTCTAGAAAAGGTAAAATAGGTCTAATAAAAATGCGACCGTTTTCGAGATATTTCGACTTTTTATAGATGTTGATGTTTAAGTTTCAATTTCATTCTTTGGCCTCTGTGTATAGGTATTTGTACGTATTTACAACCATACACTTGTCGGCTTTGCTAAGAGGTTGACGTTTCCGTTTTTTCCGAGGCGAAAGTATTTCTTCGCTGTGTCGTCTATGCGACGAAGTACTTGGCTACTCAGAGTCCATGTTTAATCCAACAAAACTCAACAAAAACACGACCAAACAAAATTAACAAATAAAAAGTCTATCTCAACAAATTTAACAAATAACGTCAACAGCAACAATAACACGAGAAAACGCACTGATCACATCCGATGATAATACGAGTAAAGTATCGAAAATCGGTTGAATACCACTTGAATACGAAAAACATGAACAATGACGTTATGTGTTACTGAGGGCCTCTGGAATTCGAAAATCAAAGCTCGTCCCGCAACGCCCCTCCCACCCCCGCACTAAATAGTAGTGTCAGAAGGACGGAACGACACGAACTTCGACTTTCGAATTTCGTAGTAGCCCAGCTGGCCCTAACTACGAAATGCAAAACTCGAACCCCGTATGTTGCCGTCCCGCTGACGCTTATCTCATTTAACACGCGAGTGAAAGGGACGGAACCATACGAACTTCGTTTTTCTAGTTTTGTAGTAGCCCCTCTGCATTATTTTTTACGTTGGCACTAAGTGATGAACACTGTATTTTTACCCGTGCTTAGATTTTATCACTTTATCGTAAAAGTGCATTTATATTTACAAAATGGAAAGTAGAATATTGTATGATATAATGATATTTTTGCTATCGTAAAATATACATTTTATCGGTTATTTACGAAACCGAAATCATGGAGCAGCACTGTTCCTTTTATGCTGGCCACATTATTTTTACTTTTGACATTTCAGACTGTCATTTTAGTATCTTCATTTCAGGGATAGACCATACTAAATATTATAAATTCAGTATACAGATATTTTGAGTCCCAAGAAAGGATATAGGATAGTTTTTATCCCGGAAAACTTCATAGTTCCCGCGGGATAGCGATAAACGAATACTACGCGGATGGAGTCGCGGGCAACAGGCTAGTTGCTCATAAAAGTGTGTAGTTACAATTTATCACCAGCTTGTACTTACCACAGAATAAGAACGTATTAGTTGTGTACTTCAATGGTATATTATATAGAATCTCTTACATTTTCTTTAAACTTCTAGAATCAGTTTTACGGTTAAGTGTAACGATCGTTTTAAAATAATATTTACGAGTATGAGTGTCTTCCTTTTTGATGCCGATTCCTTTAAGAAAAATAAGTAGACACACACTAATAAATAAAAAATCAAGCGTGAAATGCTGACGAAATTATGTACACTTAACCCGGCACTTACAGAGGCGACGCACGTATTAGCAAGCTGGGAACATAAATAACGAGCGCAACAATTTACCTACCTACCACTCGCCCCACAGATTTGCTGTACAGAATGTAATAATAGGTATTTCAAATCAATAAGTAAAAACAGAGAGCTCTGCCGTGTAAAAGGTTTCTGTTTAAACTTAAATCCTGGCTAAAGGAAAAATGTTTTTATAGTATTAAGGAATTTTTGACATAGTAACTAATGTAAAGTTGACATGAACATATTGTATCTAGTTAATGTAATTAAGAATCTAATTTTTGCATGCCTATTAATGGTGAATTATGCTGCTCTGTATTTATATTTTTTGTACTATCATCTTCATGTACCATAATTCTGGCAAATAAATAAATACTATACTACTGCTATACTATACTACTAAAATAAAATTTAAAAGGTTAATCATAAATTTATTTACGAAATATTTTTTGGATTTAGGATCTTCCAGTACACTTGTTTCTTTACATACGCGAGTGGAAATAAAAAATTCTGATACAGATATAAGAAAAAAATACATCTCAATTTTATAAATAAAATTATGAGTTTTATTTTAAGGTGACGCATCGCTAAACAATTAATCGAAAACAGAGCGTTTGTACTAACCCGCTCAACCCCTCTATTTTTTCGGGGTTGCGTGTTCACAGCGAGTATGTTACACTGACAGCGCCTGATAGCGCGCTAAAACAGACCGTCTTATTGTTACAACTTTTTTTAGTTTTTTTCAAATCAGTAGGTAATGAAATTATTTTTAACTGTTCAGGAGGAGGTTTCCGTTGCCTTTTTTTATGTTTGTTACCTCAGAACTTCATTCGTCTATAATGCTTCAATTACCCATATGCAAAATCAGGATGATGATCGCCTAAGGAAATCGTCTTCAAATATTGTAGGGACATTTATGGTAACGATATCTTGAGTAGTAACTTGTGCATTTGCTCTTGAAAATCTTCATTTCGTGAGGTGGACTATGATCCACATTTGACCAACCGAGCTACTACTCGATAACAAGTACCTGGGTTGAATTTCAATGACTTTAACACAGTGTTGCTAGCAATTTAAGTTAATCGTAATGCATATCGATGGTGGAAGTCCAATTGACGTAAGGGACAAATGCTACTTTTCAGGAGAGCGAAAAGAAGTTTTTAGTAATTTTCAAACCCTCACAGCTTGTTAATGTTTTACTTAGCAGGCGTATTAATCGTAAAATCTTGAATTTTCTTGCTTTTCAACGTGAAACTATAGACATTTTCGTAAAAGCTTAATAAGAAAAATAGCTGTCCCTTACGCCCGTGACATACGGGTGTCATAGCCCCTTACACCCATAAACCGTAAATATAAATAATGTAGTAACCGATTTTTGGTCTTATAGGACATTTTATATTTTATTTGCTACATATTTGGACGTAAGTTCCTGTAGAAAAATTAAAAAAATAGTGAATTAACTCAATCCATAATTTTGCACGTCCCCTTAAAAATATGTAATTTGTAACATTTTCTTTAAATGGACATTATAAGTTTTAAATAAAACTCAAATAAATTTTATAAAGTTTTAAACTTTCGTGATTCTCACTCATAGTCAAAATACCACCAACGGGACTTATCACGCTAACACACACGAGTAATATTTACCTCGACGTTTCGGCAACATTGCAGTGGCCGTGGTCACGAGTGGACTGAAGTGTGGGGTGTCAATCTGCCTAGCAGCGCGAGTCCTTCGAACTACGCACTTGATCACTAATAGTACCAGCACTCGTATCACGAACTACCCGCACTTGGTGATTTTATTTGTCACTCCATCACACCGACTCACAGCACTCATCCCGACGTCGACACTTATTAATAACAGGATTCCACGAAGATGAAAGCTTATATGCATCGTCCCGGTTGACATTTTTATGCTTTTTATTTCTACTGCTTCACGTACCATTCTTGAGTAGAAATGACGTTCCGTGGACAGAACTTTGGGATTGTGAAGCTCAATCCAGACTCCAACAAATGCTCGTATGGCTGACTTGTTTGTTTTAGCTGAGAGGGTCAAGGAAGATATTGCAGCTGTTAAAATCGCCAAGTAAATAAGTTTTATCCCGGAAAATAGCATAGTTCCGTAGCGATAAACGAACTGATGATGTTGTTGATGACGATATGATGAAATTATTTTCACTACCACCATGGCGTACTAACTCTGCTGGCTTGCATTATTGCTTACATGCTTACTTGCTTGCTTGCATGCTTGCTTGCATGTTTGATTGCATGCTTGCTTGCACTATTTCTTGCACATTTAGTATTCTTGCTTGATTTGTATTTGCATGCATGCTTGCCTTCTGGCTTCACGCTTGGCATGCATGTTTGCACTATTATGCTTTCTAACACACTGATTGCAGCTGTGAGGGAGTGGAACGCCAGCCCGCTTCATGAGTGGAGGAGATACCATAGACGGTCATCGCGGGATCTAGCGATGTTCATCTACCCAGTTTGCGTTTGATTACGCTACATGCTCACTAACTCACTTACGCTTGCTTGCTACATGCTTACTTGCATACTTTCTACTCTGCAATTTTTATAAGCTCTTATGGTACAAGTGCATTAAACTCAAAAAACCGTAAGTTTGTTTTCCCTACGTCTAACATTTAGACAGTTATTTTTTTACAAAGAAGACAAGGTACTTACGTAAGTGTTCCGTAACAATTTGGAAATAAATAGTACATAAATACACAACTAGGGTAGAATTAGCTTGATGGACCTTAGAAATAGTACTACCTTAAGGGACAAGTTGGTTGTTTAAGTAACACTTTTTTTTTAAATATCAGTTATGTTAAAACACATTATGCTCTTGTTTTTATACCATTGGATTCAAAAGTATTTCTTAAAAAAATAGCTATGTATTGTTAGATTATACCATTTTTAACCAATACATATTAATTACGAAAGCTTATATGTAACCTATATCTCAAAAGCCTCAACAACTTGTTTAAATCTAAAGACCTTAAAAAACGTAGAAAGAAAGTTTTCCTCTACTGAAAATTAAGGGAATTTGAGTTCGGTAAGCCTTTTTCAACAATCACTGTTTTTGTTTTCATAAAAAAATTACGAACAGTTTTAATTAAGTTTGTTTGAGTATCACAGTACGAAACCAAATGGTGCGCTAAGAGCATATCGACAAAAAACTTAGCGGTTTATTTAAATGTAAGACCCAGAAAAGGTAAGAATATTCTATCTTGCGAAAACGTTGTAGTAAATGAAAAGTTGAGAAGCCCTTTTTGAGTTTGTTTTTTTTAAGACAAGCATTGTAAAGAAGATATGCGACTGCGTAGATTTGACCATATTAAAAAATAATAAATTACGATTTGTCAGCTCAAATATGTATATACATTTTAAGCTATTTTATTTTAAAATCAAAATAATGATAAATGCTATAAAATACTAATCTAGACAAAAAAAAACTTAATCTATTTATAAAAGGATTTTATATTTCCTTAGGCATATCAAAGTTCCTTATTTCTATGGGTAGATTATTATACACTTTTACACTTTTACCATCATAAATAAAGCATTTTTTGTAAAACAAGCTGTTTTCGACAGCGAAGGATAGCAAAGAAGAGTACCGCGGCGAGATTGATGCTTTGTTACGGATGCTTTACTTCTAAAGAGGCCCATATTGGTTTTTACAAATAAACCCATTTCATAGATGTATAGGGAGGGTAATGTCATTATTTTTAGCCTATGAAAGAGGGGCCGACATGAGTCTGTTTGACGTGCACCACATATAGCCCTAACATTTCTTTTGTAATTGAAAAACCTTCCGAACAGTGCAACAGTTACCCCAGAGTATTAATCCATAGCGTAGATTTGACATTACATGCCCATTAAATGCCAGAAGAGCAGTTTTTTGGGACGAAAGTTGAGAAATCCGTCGCAGAGCAAACACAAACCTGTTCAACTTCCCAATCAACATCTCGGTGTGTTCTCTCCAGTTCGTATGGCAATCGAGAACAACACCCAAGAAACGAACAGATGAAACGCGTTCGATTGTGTAGCCGTTATAATTTAGCTTTATATCTTTTGGTTTTCTCTGTGGTGCATGGAACTCCATAAACTTAGTTTTGTGGAGGTTTACTTTCAAATCATTATCTATCAACCATGAAGTCACGTTCCTAAAGACCTGGTTAATTGCATGTCCGTAGTTCTGTGTATCTTTACCCTGTATCACTATAGAAACGTCATCTGCAAATAGGGTAACTTTGTGCTCGGTAAGTGAAGGCAAGTCGTTAATATAAATAAGAAACAGCAACGGTCCAAGAACGCTGCCCTGAGGAACACCGGAAGTAGTGTGAAGGTAATCAGATCTATATTTTACAAGTGTTTCCGTGGCGTTATCATACTTTACTATCTCAGTACATTGCCTACGCTCGCCTAAGTAAGTTTTGATCCATTCGTAACAATTTCCCCTTATTCCATACAGATATAGTTTAGTTAACAGAATGTTATGAGAAACTCTGTCAAAGGCTTTCGACATGTCCATAAAGATGCCAACGATCGGTGTTCTATTATTTCTGCATCCCAGTATACTCTTCATAAGGTCCAAAATAGCCAATGTAGTAGATTTATTTTTACGAAAACCAAATTAATCTTGTGATAAGATATTATGCTTTTCTATGAATCCTGACATTCTCTTAAACATGACTTTTTCGAAAATTTTCGAAATCACTGGGATAAGTGCTATGGGTCTATAATTCGATGGATCAGTTAAGTCTCCCTTTTTGAAAATAGGTTTTATAATACTAAGCTTCAACCTTTCGGGAAAGATACCTTCACTCATAGATAGGTTTATCAAGTGACTGAGTACATATGCAAATACTTTTGAATTTTCTTTTATAATTGACGTTGGTAATTCGTCGTAGCCAGCTGCTTTAGAGTTTTTCAATGTCGCAATCACTCTTTCAACCTCCACAGGAGTGGTTGGTTGTAAGTATATCGTTGAGCTTATGCTATCCACGCCATAACTGCAGGCTCTGTTTGTGTTGCTATCTATGTTATCTGTTACGTTAGTAAATTGCTGATTTAGTTTGTTTGCCATTTCTCTTACATCAGTAACACTTTGGCCATCGAAGATCAAGTTGTCAGCAAAATGTGTCGGTTGACGATTTGCCGTATGGCGATTGATAATTGACCACGCGGCTTTTGCTACATTATCTGCCTCACACATAAAATTATGGTTTTGCAATCTATGTGACCTTTTTATGCATTTCTTCAACAACGAAGAATACTTTTTATAGTTTTGCTTAACAATGCTTAGTCAATGTAAACAGATTTTTCAACTATCAATAAACCTATTGTTACTTTAAAAGGAAAAACATCAAAATAATGTTAAGTAAGTATGGAGTTATAATGGAGAAGACCAATTGTAATGGAATAAGAAAGAAATGTTGAGAATTTGTAATGAAAATAGATCCAGTAAGTGTTAATATAATAAAGCACAAGATAAAGCATTTAATTTGCCTTTATAGTTACTTGATGGAGTTTTATTCGATAAATATTTTCAGTATCTTTTTGTTTACTTTGTAGACCGTGGATTTTTCAGTCTCTATTTCTTGGCATCTTATTAAAATCCATGCACAATTTATTTTCATCTTGTAGTTCCTAAGACGAGTTTTATATGCAATATCGCATCGTTACTTGAAAATTTGTAACTTGTAGATAGGCTTACGAATTCATGTTCACAATAATACATGTAAATATTAGCGATATACGTACATAAATACAATAAAAAGATCAAAGGCTAAGTTTTCTAATACTTCTTGATCGATAGCTTTTTCTTGGCTGCAACTTTTTTAACTTCAAAGCGTAATAATGATTTACGGCTATCGTTTGCACAATTCTCACTCATGGGCAATTGAAAATCCGAATTTAAAAAGGGAATCGACATTCCAAGAACACTAGCCGCATGGTCCTAGCATAACCGTAATAGTAATGCATTTCTGCGTAGTCTCGTGAAGTAAACATGATCACTTAAACGCAAACTCAAGTCCAGTTAATGCCAAGTCGTCGATTCCAGGTAATAACACTAATCCAAATCGTAATGCAAGTCAAAGTCCATATGAATAGCCAAAATGATTAGGGAAACGAACAATTAGCAGTATTAAAACACAATTTTTAAATTATTGAAAAATAACAACGATGACCAAACAACGTGAAAATTTTCTCATGCGTCAACCGTCTTTTGTTTTTTGTTCTTTTTCTATTGATGGCCAGTGCGTGATTAGAACGAAATTTATTTAGAAAGGTTTTGCTTTGCTTGCATTGATCGTCATGTAAATTAAAATGTTGCACTTACCACATTTAGATTCCAATCTTTTGATTGAAGCCTTATGAATAATAAAATGAAATTTTCAGAGTAGCTACCTGATAGATAGAGCAAGTTTTTAAAAGCCAAACGGTAATTTTTTTATGTGACTTTATTTTTTTAAGGGCCCTTGTAATTGTGAACATACTGGGTAATTTTATCTTTCTTGGCATTTAATTTTTTATTTATTCCATTCAAAGATCTAACGATAGTAAATGTTACCATACTGAATTGGCCTATCTATCAGCTTAGCACACAAAAAAATCAAGCATCTACCGCAATAATCACGTCACCATAAATAAAAATTTCATCGTACTCGGCGATAGGAAAAAATAAAAAAAAAAGTCATAACTCCGAAAATACGAAAAATCGCGGAACAAACATGGGGATGATTCAGATAGCCCTCTAGGTCCTCTATCTCCCGGCTTTAGTATATCACTACTTCTTGGGACACCCTGTATATTCTACTAGTTTTAGTGATTCAAGATTGAATTCTGCATCTTTTCATTTTTATAGCAAATTTAAAGGCTTGTATTCTTCTGGAAAATAAAATGAATATAGTTACTATTATTATAAAACTAGTTTTGGTTAGGTTAAAACTGCGACCCTAACAAAAATATATCGCTACCGGGAAAGTAGGTTAGGTTAGGTTATAACTGCGACCCCAACAAAAATAAATCGCTACTAGAAAGTACATTACAACTGTGACTTCAAAAAAACATTGAAGTTGTGAAATGATAAATATTAAAATAATATTCTAAGATGTTACATTTACAACATTAAAAAAGTATAAAATAACAAAATAAGAAATGAATATCTGCCAAATAAACAATCTCTTAAATAATATTTGCAGAAACTAAAAATCGCTGATTTAAAAATACTCATTCTAATCATTCCAGGTAATGAATATTCGAAGAAATTAAAAAATATAAAACGTTGACTTTAAATGATTCGATTAAAAGTATGTCGACATTTCAAGGGTAAACCGTCAATAAGTGAGAAGTCACTATGACGATGTTGTTAGTATTGTGTGCTACCCTACATTTGACAGTGACAATAGAAATGACGATGAAAATGCGGGTAGTTGTGCGACGGTGTTAGTTTCGTCGGGCAATCGCGCGAGCAGAGCGGTGGCGCGTAGTGCGCTTGCGGCAGCCGTCGAGTCGCGTGCTCCTATGAATAAGGGCTACGAATTAGCCTGAAACATGTCGAGCTATACTCGATTTAAGACGCGAGTTATCCGTTACAATATCACTATGGTAGATCAAAAATGCCGTGAAAATTAAGGGCTCTGGTAATTATTAATCCAATTCATCGATGACACTGCTGGTCGGATCGAAGAGTTGTTAATACATGCCTCATTGAAAATATCCTACCAGTACCAATAATAGGTCGTGTTGCTGCTTTAGGTTCACCCCGAAAACTCAAATGCATTTGAAAAGTCTACAATACTGGGCTTATTATTCGGTCTAGACTAGATAATCTAAACGCTTTCAACCAGGTTGACAATAAGGCGATTATCACATTAATTATTTTTCTCTGTTTTTGTATTTTATGTTTTACAGCCGAATACTGTAATTTTAGGCATGTCTAAAAAGTTTAGGTATATCTTTTTTGGTAACACCTTTTGTGTCTGTGCACGTTCTATACCAATCTATCTATCTAATCTATGTTCTGTTATTTATATCCAAGTTATAAGACGTGCACGAAGTCAATAGCAATAACGCTGATATAAATATAACTCAACGTAAACCCGAGCCGGAGAATCCAACTCAAAAATGTAATAAGGCAATTTTCTTCAAAATCCCTAAACGTAATAATGTGCCGAAAACGTTTTCTAAATTTACACATATTGTGCTCGCGGTGGAATCGACGAAGTCGCATGCGATCGGAATACTCAATAGGGGACAAAACACCAAAGAATTACTAGCTACGATACGAGATAAATAAAAGATTATCTTGTTTTTATACCTACTAAGGCACCTGAATAAAGTCTAAAGTAATGGATTATTCCGAGTTTAAATTCGAATAGCAAGTGTAAATACCCTTCAAAGGCGGCAGCTTTTAAATAGCTAAATAACTTTGTTCGTATAGAACATTTGGAGTGCAGAACATGGGGTAAATTTATTATTTCAGCGGCGGGCCGCGGACAAAGGATTTAAGGTTTGCTGAATTATGCAAATAAATTCACCATTCTGTAACATTTGTTGGAAATGTCTTTATTTCGGTAGATTTCTTAAAAGGCCCTCAGGACTAATCCCGCATTTGGCTTTTGAATCCTCTTAAGTTGAACGAATGGTCGGTCATGCACCTGTCCATCTGTATTAACATTTATAAAATGTTAAATGTATTAAAATATTTACTAAGTCAAATAAGAAAATATGGCCACTTATACATCTATTCTGTAAATCATCAGTTTTTGGTAAAAAAAAAAAACATTTTTACTACAAGCATTTTTTGTTGATTGTACTTTTTGTTAACTGTTCTTGCACTGTCACTCAAACTACATTTGCATACCAAATTTCAAGTTGATGCCATTAACCGTTTCAAGAGTTCCGTCCTGCAGAGACGATCCTGGCCGGATTACCAGGATGTCAGTATAACAGATTATTGTATTCTCACGCAATTTACATAAGTAGGTATGCCAAATTTCAAGACAATCCGACTACTAGAAGTGGGTCAAATTACCTACATTTCAAGTTAGTGAAAATCTTTTAAAATTTAACATCAGTAGAGACTTTACGCAGTATCTGGTTATTGGAATAATACTAATTCTACAAATCGTTTGAAAGATTTTAACTTTTTTTCGATAAGTATTTACCTACTAATCTATCAATTTATCCACTTATCTCTAAATTTTAAGCACAGGAATCAAGCGCATCGTAATGATTAAAATGGAATATTACTTTTGAACACTAGGATAATAAAAAGGGTATTTTTAAAGCTAAAAAGTAAGTATGTGTTTTTTTTTATCAGACACGTAGCATAATGATAATAACATTATAATGGAAAATGTTACATCAGGGTCATGCATAATTGGCTTCCAAGTAGGTATACGAAGAAAATCACTAACTATTTAGAAACTTCATGCAACACGCTATTGTTCTGTTTAGACTGAGCTCCAAATTAGATTTCTGTAATCGTATTATTCCACCTGTGCATTAACTTTCACTATGGAAAGGAGATTTTGCGCTGTCATAAGCAAATTAAATTATAGCATGGTTGAAAATTTACCCTTTTCTTCAAAAATATGTGATGAGACTGCTACCTATCGTGTCGAATTGGCCGGCAGACCTCGCGGACTAGGCTGCGCCTTACTTTATTATATTCAGAATGGAAGTGCCGCAATATTTCTCGACTGAATATCGAGGGAATCCCTCAAGGAACAGTTTTGGAATCCCAGCAGCCTTATTGCGCGGGAAACGACCCGAGGAGAAGTTACCATCGTTCGGTGCAACATAAAACATTTTGCTGTCCAAATTGTGAATTTCTCGAAAAGGAGTGGTGATCCTCGAAAATAATGGGAGAAAACCTAACTTATGTGTAAAAGTTCGGGAGTTTAAAATTTAAGCTTAATTTAACTAGGTACTTCCTCGCTAAAATAGAGATAATAAAGTTTTAAATTTTAAAAACGCACGAATAGCTTATTTGTATGTAATCTACTTAAACTTGAAAGTTCAATAACCTAACCAACAAAAAGTTGGAAACACTCGACTTTTTCACTTCAAAGTTTAATATCTCAGGCTGAACCGATTTTGATAAAACATGTCTAAGAACCATTGCTAGAAAACCTGCTTTCAAACAAAATAACCGCATTAAAATCGAGCAACCCGTTTAAGAGCTATGGTGCCACAGACACAGAGACAGACACACACACAAACACACAGATATACAGACACACATAGCGGTCAAACTTATAACACCCCTCTTTTTGCGTCGGGGGTTAAAAACTACCAGATGTGGTATGTTATATTATAATATAAAGTAGGACTACGTTACCTAAATAATGGTTACCGTCCGATTGGTGTGGAATATGCCAGACCTATGACAATGGCCTTTCAAGCTGCAAACACGGGGTGGCATTCAGTTGTCATAGAGATAGTGACGCCATCGGACGTTCTTCGATAGCTCTGCAAACTGCCGGCCTCGGCATCACTTTAGGATTCCAATCTCTAGCATTTTCGTCAAGGGCCGAGAACAAAACTGGAAAGGGACAGAAATACCGTCACGTAATACCTAACTGTGCCAGATAATAGTTTAATAGAAGACGAGATTTGAAATAGTATGTTCTTTAGTTTTTGTATTCCCTTGAGCAGCAGGGAGCTAAACCTGACAATATGAAAATGAAAGAAACAATGTTAAGCATTACCAATATAAGAGCCGAATAACAAGCGCTAATTATTGTTTATGCTGGCTAAAAGTTTACTATAGGTAAGTACCGTAAGGTTGGGGTACTTTGGCTCATTGAAGGGTAACTTTAGCCCTTATAAAAACCTCATACAGAAGGATCCAATAAAAACACAAAAACGTGATCAATGAGCCATATTCTCAAAACAATAATAAAAGGGCCAAAGTTACCCTTCAGGGTCAAAGCACCCCGACCTTACGGTACATAAACATAACATTCACTAATCAAGATACACGTCAACACGAAAACAATGAAAAACTGAAAACTTCTGGCTCAGCAGTCTACAAGTGGTCACTTTAATAGCATAATTTTACAGTATGAAGCAGAAAATTGCTCCTTGAAGCCACCCTGCCAGACGACGACTCATGGTTTTCCCAAAAGTCCATCGATCGCTGGCTAGGGGAAAAAGTAATAAACGGTAAATGCAATTTCAATTGAATAATAAATGGAAAAAGCATTGCAATAAGTCAACTTCAAAGTTGGCATTTGGTAAGACTTTTATGTCATGTATTTCATCAGTGTCTACTATAACATACCTCGTAAAAATGTGTAAGTGAAACTTTGAAACAAGAAATTGTACCTAGTAAGTGTGTATTTAGTAGAATAACGTATCATGTGTATCGCTCAGTTTTTGTTGTGCTCAAAATAACCGTGTCAGGTGTCGTGGCAATTTTAATCTCTTTCTAGAAAGTACTCTCTATGATACTGTTATTGCCTAAATATATTTTACCATTTTCTTTAATGTTGCTAATATAATTGACCAATTTTTGATAATTTTCCAAACCAGCAGCAAAGAGTGCGGCTCCCTAAATCTCCAATGATTCCTTAGAAAGTCTTAATTAAGCGTAACGAAGCGTAATTTTCCGATATTTTGCATAAATATTAATTATACAGTGTTTTTTTTGTTGTTGAGGAAAGGTAAGAATTGATTGCATCACATTTTTAAAACGACCTTTGTTACAATTAAACCAACTTGATTAGGGTATTTTTTACAAATTCCCAAAAAAGAAGTTTTATTCATGCAATTATCCAGTTTGTATTTCAATTTCCATTTATATTCATAGTCTTTAACAAAAAAACCCCTAAATACAAGGCAACCCTGATGTTTATGACCTTTAAATCGATAAGTTTAAATATTTGTAGGTGGTTTAGTGATTTTGTTTGTTAAATTAACCGCCCCTCAGTTACGGAAATGATTGATGGCATTTTAATGACTTTGTAGTTGATTTTCGAACAGGTTTTATTTACCTATAGGTAGCAGTTTTGATTGACATTTACTAGGTAATATTGGGCCAGTTAAGTTTCTCAAACAGCGCGATACACCACATTCGTGAATTAAACCGTAATCTACCGTTATTTGATACTTACCTAAACATGGGTAGGAACTTCGTAGCAATTATTTCCAGCATAATAGCATTACCCTATGCTATTAATAGTTATACTCGTAAATGTCACAGGCTTGCTTCGCCACAGGATCGCCAAACAGTATTTCATCCTCATGTACCTAAATAATTATTGGATTGAGTGATAGCTACGAGTAGATAAATTTACGCATTTAATTGTCCTTTCGCTTCAAAATCATGTTAGAATACATATTACGTATGTTTATAAATAAAATATTTTCAACAAAATTTACTTAATACCTAATATTAACCCTCTTAAAAAAAGGTTTTCCCTGTAAGTATGAGTTGTCAAATGGATTGAGCAATTTTTTAAGTCGAAAATAGATACATATCTATGCACTTGACTATTTCACGTCATATATAGTGTTGGGCCAGCAAAGAATAAAACTATAAAACAACAATACGACATGCGTCAGTTGTATATATGTACCTATATGCTATTGTACGTTTGTGAATACGAAGCTAGGTGTAGGTAGCATGGATGGAACCATATCCCAGCAAGTGAGGCGCGCAGATATCTCCAACAACTCAAAAGTTGTTGAACTCTCAATATTGTTAGTTACACGCGGCGAGCTGGAAACTAGCGCTGCTATCAACAAGACGCTGTTACTACCCGGTGTTAGTGCACTAAGAAAACATTTAGCACGTCTGGGAACTTTAGCATATGAGCTAAGAAAACATGCATAAATTTTGATTTTACCAAACACACGAACAGCTTTGTGAATGTAGGTACCGACAGATTTTTGTGACGCTCTATTTTCAGGTATTAGATTTCAAAGTGCAATAAACTATAAGCTTGAATTATAATCTTCTAGACGTGGGAAGATACTAGAAACCGTTCTTGTAAAATATTTTACAAAAGGGTTAAAGCTTTGATAAAGCCATTTCTATTTTAAAAAGCTTATGTGATAGGTAGGTCAGTCAATAAAAAAACCAACAAGCACAATAGAGTCAAAAATTATACAACAAACGTACAGTTCTTGCTCACGAGTGTAAAGTAAACCTGTAGTGTTCAAGACAGTTTATTCGCTGCAACGTGAGGAAATAACATTTTCTCGGGCGCAAACCGAATGGCACTCGCCTGCTTGTTCTCCCCTTTATTTTATTATCAACAGTTACTTTAACATGGCTATCGTTTGGTGTACTTATTGCGTACCAGATACACGCGAGAGCAAACGGTCTGGAAAGTCGAAAACGGTCTGATTATAGTTTTTGACCCTTACTGGTTGATCTAATAATGAGTTGCGACAAACATTCGGTTCCTAGGTGTCTAATCTAGATAAATCATCCTAAATATATTATGAAACAGTTTGTTGTTAAGATCAGAACTTTTTCGCAGAAAGGAACTTTGTTCATACACGGTATCTTTTGTTCAGAACTAACCTAACTTAAAAAAAAATCGTTATGTCGAGCTATGCTATGCTATCAACCGACACAAATTCTAATTGGGTGCGTGTGAAAGTACACTTATATCGTACAATATTTTGCCAGCTCGGTTCACAGTACACTTATTGACATTAGACATAAACCCTACTGTTTGTTCTGACTTTATCATCGTTTGCGAGAACAAAAGCGACGAATAATTAGGCTCTGAGCAAACTTACAGCCTTACAACGCACGACTTACAAACAAGTCCGTTACAATTTACTAATTAAAATGGTTGTTTTATTCTACGAGTAACTTGTCTATCGAAACAATTTGATACACATTAAAAATATTTGTTTGATATGAATCAAAAGCAATCACCGCAGCAATCATGGGCACTTATGACATAAGCAGAATTGCAAGACAAAATTATCAATTTTTAATAAGAAAGAATAAACGCATTTTTTGTTTACTAAATATCTAAACGAGTACCTAGCTGTCTGCGCAACCTTCTCATTGAAAGATTAACGTGTCATCGATTGCTCTGTGAATAAATTTACAGCAAGATAATTTAATTATAACAAAACGAAGTTAAGAGAATTCTATTACTCATTTGTAACAGATTTCCGGTGCTCGAGAAGAAAAAAACGAGTCAATCGTCGTTGAAGGTTCGTTTTCAATTCGCCAGCCGCATTCGATTTCAATTTCAGGATAATCGAGATCTTGCTCAATTGAACACTCGTTTACGAGCACATCCTCACTCTTTGAGTTTGCTAAGTTTGATTGGGTTTGCACTGAAGGCAGAATCATCGTTGAATTAATTTGATTTCAGTGAAATCGTCGATGGAAATGGGCAATATTTGTGACATTGATTCAAACAGCAGATGTCCTGAATAACAGTCATTCAGTTTTAGTTATGAGCAGCAAACATTTCATAAGATTTTTTAAGTATTTAATATATTATACTCATATGTATAGGTGGCACTGCGTTTCGCATCCGCTGCCCTGCACATCTTTGGTAGGTAAGTGATTTTAACATAGTACCTATCACTGAATTTGTAGAATAAATTGTTGTCAAAGCCAAATTCGAATACTGATCAGATACACAATGACTAATCTAATAATAATAATAGTCTTCTTCTCTTTTTTCATTTTATTTCTTCTTTCTTTTATCGAATAATAATCTTTGGAGAATGATTATCTTATTTTTATTTATTACTCTAATATTCAATTACGACGTAAGATAATGATAATAATAAATAATGTATGTCATAAATACCTATTATTTCAAAAGTTTCAACAGGGACGAGTAGCGTAAGGAAATACAGGCCTTTTCCCGGTAGTAATAAAACAGCAGTTGTGTTCGCTGTCAAATTTAGATAAACGTTACCAAGGTAATTATTATTTATATATAATATTTCTAATTGACTTTGTATTAAAAGCATTTTAGGAGTTTTAATTTGGATTTTAAATGGGACTCAAAAATAATAGGTAGTATTTTAAACTTGATTTAACTACACTTTTACACTTGACATCTTTGATTAATTTGTCTTTTTTTGATGAACCCTCCCTTCTTATAATCATTAATATAGGTAGGAATAGTTTATAGGTATTTCATGAGTTTTAAACACAATAGTTAAGTAATTCATAAACTTTATCAGGTATTCACCTAGTATAGTCTATATTTTTCGAAAATATCTGATCAAATTGTGACATTTTTCATGCGGCGTGGTAATAGGTCGCCTAACAATGAGGCTATGTTGCCCGTCTCTAGGACACTACACGTCGAGGGTCTGCGCAGGCCTGAAAGTTGCCTAATTAACAACTAATTGAACTCAGAACAACAAACTTACTAATTACCTGCCAGCTTAATTACAAATCGCTATTTTTACGAGCCGCTCCGCAAAATACGGGCACAAATAAAGCCTTCTGTCGGGCATTAGCACTTTGTTTTATGTCCAATTTGTTTATAGCGAACAAAACACGAATGTGAAATTATTTGCCTTGTTCTATTAAAAAGTTTTAGAAAACAATTTTAAATAGATGTGGTATGCATATGGATTTAGACCGATCGGATCGGATCTGAACCTGACTACGAAGCTTGAGGTTTCGATTACCGGCCGGGGCAGATATTTGTATGAATAATACGAATGTTTGTTCTCGGATCTTGGATGTTTAATATGTATTTAAGTATGTATTTATCTATATAAGTATGTTTATCCGTTGCCTAGTGTCCCTAGTACAAGCTTTGCTTAGTTTGGGACTAGGTCAATAGGTGTAAGGTGTCCCGTGGTATTTATTTATTTATTATTTATTTTATGGCGAGTAAGTTGCCTATTTTTCGGAGTTGCGGAAAATCAGGAGCTCGCGGGTGCCAAAAGAGATTTTTTTTAAATGTAACAGAAGCGCTCACCTGATTTGGAGCTCCAGCCGATGAATGAGGCAGTAATCTTTCAGTATGATTATTATATAGATTTTTGTATGTGATTAGCGGTGGACAAAAGCAATCAATAATGTACCTACAATAATGTACATGTGCACATTGTACATGTTTGGTACACATGACCACTTTGCACTACATAGAGCCAAAAGAGGATTTAGTGCGCGAACAAGATGATATAAAATAAGTGCATAGAAAACTTAACAGGCTTATAAATAAAATCGGAAAAGCTTTGTGAGGCTAGAGAAGCTACATATAATTAAACAATATAGGTTAAATGTGTAATATATATATAATATTTGAAGGGGAAAACAATGACAATGATCTATATATTTTATTTTATTTTCTTTAAACACTAATTGGGACATCTTTTTTGCAGCCGGTAATATGATATCCCTTTAGTGCAACCATTGGTTGAAGGAAAGATATTGTGCTGAGCTTTGTGATTGGAGCTATTCGGGTCGTTGGGCTGGGGAGTAGTTCTCGAGCCATTAAGATGTTTTTATAACTAATAATATCTAATAATACCTCTTCGTATTTTACTTAAGACATTCAAAATATTAAACGTAATTCATTAGAGACTGTGGCATACTGTCTGTTCACGCAAATAAGCCGAGTTTTTGTTTTAAATTTGGTTAAATTCAATATTATACATCATTTTATAATATGTACCTCTACAAAGTGACATCTTTGGAAATCATTGCTTATTCCTCAAACAAGCCATACTTGTGTGTCGGGGACATAATATTTTTACAATAGTTATTTTACTGTAAATATTATAAATGTTTTTAAGCCCAATATGTTTTGAAAGCCATTTAGATTTATAAAAATCCATAAATAAGTTTTTGTTAATAACTAATTAATATTTTAATTCAAGCTTTTAGCTGACTATGCTTTTTGTTGGCTGTAAATTGTCATGCCCCGAGACATTGTCATTGTTAGAAATCCCGACTTGCTACACTGCAGATCTTGCAACCGAACTTTCAAGTTTGTGTTTGCTGCTCATGCTCGCGCCTATGCAAGGGTCCAGACTCATCTTGACAGGGTATCGCCGTCGACGGATACGTCTGATAGGACATCATCATCATCACATTGTCATGCTATCTACCTATATATCTGTAGTTATTATATTAATCCGAATACGTATAAAATTCGACTTGCAAAATTTGAAGCCAACTTGTAACATAACTACGCAACATTGCTAGTAAAAATTACACAAAATTCTATGTTCAGTGGCTGGAAGCCTATATTCTACTGGATCCGCGCACTCGTGCATACGTTTGCCGAGTGCCTACCTACACACTTTATTGAAATTTGAACTTCAGTCGTCAGTTCAATATTGCTGCACTACAAATGCAGTACATTGATAAATTATAGCAGGGATAAAGGCGTTTGTGCTCACGTGATCGATTATATTGCCATTTTCCGTTATGCTATGTTTGCGGCATTCGAAATTTAGTGTTGTTGGAGAACGGAGATGTTAAATCCAGCGAGAGTAAAAAAGAACAAACAACTCATAAATAGAGGAGCACGAGAATTGAGGCTCATTTGATACGGCACGACGATCTAGAAAAAATAATACTTAATATAAAAAATATTAAAATAAAGGCCCAAGTCCCATTGGTGAAATAAAAGACAATAAAATCAGAAAATAGACGATATGCCGTGTTAAAAAGTGAACTTGCCCTGAGTAGAACAAGCTAAAGATAACTGCGTTACGAGTCTTACTTTGATTAATCTCTATATCTTACCTCTCTCTTTCTCAAATCCATTAGTTATGTGAAAATGTTAGCTGTCTATATATTACGGTTCTCGAGATACAGACAGATAGACAGACAACAGCCAAGCAATAGTAATAGAATTCCGTTTCTCACCTTTCGGGTACCCTAATGGGGCTAATTGTCTGTCTCATTGACTTTTAATTGTCCTGAGGTCCTGAGGTTAAGTGTAAGGCAGTAAAGTGGACCTTAAGGGTTAGTCGACTGTGAATACTAAGAATTCCTTAAGTATATCAAAACAAAAAGTAGTAGTTGTGTTTCTTGCCGGATGCTTCTCAACAAAGGTTTTTTTTCCAAACAATGGTAGATTTTTTTTGACATTCATAAGTACTTGTTACCTATGTATAGCCACAGTCCTAAATGATAAAAGCTTTAACTTTATTTTCTAGCTTTAAAGAAAAGAAATATTTTATTATTAAGAAGCCTTTACTCAAGTAGTTTCCAGTTTTCGCTCGGAGTCCGCTGAATTGTTAATTACATAGCGCAAGTTCGCTACTTAGCACCTCCGTCTGGGCTTATCAGATTGAAGAAGATTTATATCTTTTAATTTTTGACTTGATAAACGTGACGGCGTCAGGGTTATCTGTGATGCGCTTGACACCAAGTTCTGTTGAAAGAAACTTGCCGCAGATTGTTAGTTGGGATGTACCGAAGGATAATGTTGTCAGTAGAAACGTTGAGGTTAGTCGAATGAGTAGCGTAGTAGTAGTAGTAGTACTTAGTAGTCCTACTGTGAAAGTTTGCCAGTGTGACGAAATTGGATGAGAATTGTTGATGCTAAATAATCTCGAGAAGAATTACACAAGCTACTCTATCTTCCAATACTCCCACGGGATTGGAATCTATGGAAAATTCCAATCTCTCAACGGCCCAGTTACCTACAAATAATACTTACCTATTTCAAGTTTTAAACATTACTTTACAGCAGCAAATTTAGGTAAGCTTGAAAAGATTCCTTATAGGGATAAGTTCGCCTTTGTACTCTTTTGGTTTTGTTGTTTTCTTTTTGTATTGTTTTGTGTTTTATGTGCAATAAAGTATTTACATACTACATACATACAAATTTATCTTTCATCAACATCTCGACCAACATTACGTTCAACTGCAGGACACGGGCTTCCTCGTAGAATAGGTCGATACCTCCTACGTATACTGGTACAAATGACAAATTTCTGATTTTTAGTTTTTTGCAATTTTGTGATTAATATTTCCTTATTTACCTACCACAAAAAATTTGGACGGATATTCCTATTAGTTTTGGAAATAAAGTGACGTATATGAATGCATCTAACACCGTTTTGCTAACCGGTACAACGTATACTGAGGCAACCGACATGCACCACTATACGCGGCACCGATATTGTCGCGGGGCCGGGGAAGTCGAGTGTAACTGGCAGTTGCCTCAGTGTACGCGCTAGCCGTTGCTGCGTGCGGACCGTTTAAACTGTTCTACGAGCACATAATTTGATAGTATATATAAAAAAAACATGTTTTGGTTTGGCAAGACCACAATAGCCGTATTTCTCATAGACAGTCATGGAAACTAAATCCAATGTGAAACCTTTTCGTGATCTATTTCGCTATGATTTCTTTGGCAAATGTATGGGATGTCAACATAACATTGGTAGTACAACGGTTCCACCCCAGTACCAGTACGTGATTCAATTTCCTCGGCTATACCTACATGTACGCGTGCTAGAAATATAACATTGCAGTATTACATTGCATTTTGGTAGTTGAGCATCCCCAAAAAGAAGGCGAAGGCATGCATGCTTTAATTAAAATGAGAACAGTAATTTCAATATACCTACAGGTTGATAAAAAAATCCTGTACTATACTGTAACGCATATTAAGGCTACTGATTACTAATACGATATAAGTGGGAAAACATCGAAATTAGAAAGTCTTCTTGCGACTCCACTTCCATACAAAACTTTTTTTTTCGAATTACAGTATTTTTCTACTTGGATCATATTAGTAATTAGTAGCCCTAATGTGGTTTAAAGTATAGTACAGGGTTGTAATAACACCCCATACACATTTTTTTATACACACCTAAGAAATGGTACCTGGCTATGTATATGGCGAAAAGAGGTAAACCGTATGAAGTTATAGAAGTTTCCCAAGACTCAGAAATCTATTGTCAAGAAGACATTAATATATAAGGCGTATTATTAAAATTAATGATTATATCATGGATAAGGAAATTTGGAAATAATTCCGATCCGCATTGGCGAGTGCTTACTCCAAATAGCGAATTGAGAACTGTTTTAAATATGTAGTTTTGTTAAATACTTGTGATGTATAGATATCACTTAAATATGATTGTAAATCTGTTTACAAAATATACCTAGGTTTATTGCCAGACTCTTCTCAACAGGGGTTTTTACGAACCAATGGTAAATTTTTTGACATTGATACGTGCTTGTTACAATCTAAATTGAATAAAGATATTTTGACTTTGACTCAATATTTCATGTCAAAGCTTGTCTTAAGCAAAGTGCCAATCAGACTCGCGCACGAAGCATTCCGTACCATCTATACAACTTCATTAGGATTAGCAAAAAAATGGCAAAAAAAAACATTTGTTGTATGGGGGTCGCCTTAAATATTTATTCTGATCTATTTTTTGTTATATATATATATTATATCGACTACAGTTATACATAATCTGTGAAAATTTCAACTGTCTAACTATCATGGTTCATGAGATACAGCCTGGTGACAGACGGACGGACAGCGAAGTCGTATAAAGTAGTAGGGTTTCCGTTTATACCCTTTGGGTACGGAACCCTGAAGAGGCACAAAAAGCTAAACCGTTATGTGGATACAAATGGGTGCGATGCGATATATGTATCACATGAGGAACCTTTCACAATAAAATATGAGTACACTTTTGAACAGGAATACGAATCCATTGAATGTGCTTCCATTAATTTAAAGCACTTAATACAATTACTTTTCTTAATAAAACCATTTATATTTCAAGTGAGGTTTTTATAAAGGTATATTTCTGTATTTTGTATAGCACGTTTAAAACATTACTAGCGGTATATTGGTACAAGTGGCATGCTAATGTTAGCGTATAATGATGCAAGTGATAAAAACGTTTATAAATCAATAGATGAAGGTAAAAGAGCATCTGTTTTATTGTTCATTGCAAGCCATATAAGTATTTCATCTAAAAATTCATATACAATATAAAAATATCGTTAGATCAGTAATCTACGCATTACGCCGTATACTGGAGCAAGTGGTAATTAGCTCAGTATACCGCACAACTACAAGATGTAAAATACGCGTATAGTAGTGTATCTGCAATTTTCTCAAAAACTATAAGAAATTTCAAAATTCCATGAATACAGGTAGAAAGCAAATATTTTCTTTGGAACCAATGCAAAATTTTGGAAAGTTATATCATCAAATGAGAAAGTTACAGGTTTTGGAACCTTTGAACAGCTCTCCTGTAAATTTATGATTATGCACTTGTACCAGTATACGAAGGAGGTGTCGAGGTACTTAATGCAGTACCTACCTAGGCTATTTTGATTTTAAATTTTTCCAATGACGTGAGAGATAATCCAGAAGTAATATCATAGTAATATCGTAGTCGTAGTAGGTATTTAATATCATTGGTTGGTTGTTTCATTGCAGGGTTCCGTGTGCCTCGTTTCTTTTGAACCGTATTAAATAATTAAAAATAGACACATGCAACTTTCACAGAGTATGCTACTGTTCCAACGGCAGGCAAAAAAACGAATATTGAAGAAGTATTATATATTTTGTCCGATCATTTGCTCTGAGTACAAACTTTCAAAGTATGGGCTGTTAGGGTTACTCAACGCAATAATCATGTTTTAGAATAACGTTGAGAGATACATGCGAAAGGTTTCTCATAGTAATTTTTTTCGCCTGCCGTTGGAACAGAGTAAAACGTTGAAAGGATTTTCTCAGCGCACAGAAGCGACCCTTTAGGAACTCTTGGCGTACCTACGAATCCAACTTGCACTTGTCAAGTATTATTAAGGTGCAAAGAGACGCGTTAAACCAATAATATAATTAACTACTAATGTATTACATTAGACGCGCGTGAATCGATTAACGAGTGTCTCGTTTCTCGCTTTTAAACAATACATTTACACGCGACGAGGTGAAAGTCATCATCACACCAGCCGGTCCTCTGTTGAAAAAACCGGCCAAGAGCGTGTCGGACACGCCCAAAATAGGGTTCCGTAGCCATTACGAAAAAATTAAGTAATATTTTTCTAAGGATTTCGTATTTTATACAGAATATTCCAAGTTTCGATTTTCATGAAATTATTTTCGGGTCGGCCTTCAAACTAACTCGTTCATCTATCGCTTACTTTGAAGCCTCTACAACAATGTACTATTTCATAGTCGTACTAAGGATTGACAAGCGCAGCTTAGGATATCTACCAACGAGATGGACAGCTTCCAACCGAAGCAACTGGAGGTCTACGAGGGAAACATAATATGTCCAACAGTGGACGTCCTACGGGTGATATAAAGTCGTGTCGTGATCGTCCCGTGTATTTCGCAGCAAGTTTTAATCGGCACAAGTCGACGTCACGCTCGTCGCCCGCGGTGTGATCGATGACAACAAAATTATTTTAACACATATTCAACGCTTCTACTGGCACTTCAAATACATTTCACAGCATTACTTTGTTATAAAATATCGATTCCAGAATCGTTCTGCGGGTATCGATACAATATCCCTTTGTGTACGGTACGATATTTACAAGCAGTTTGAAATGGTGCAGCCGCACAACAGAAAATAAAGAGAAAATGAAAAGATATAGAAACTAGCAAACTGTATAGAAACTTCCGGAAGGTATGTACCTCATAATTTTGGGATCATATAAATACATATGTAATTATATTTTATATATGCAGATACGGCCTAGTTGTACAAACATAAATAAAGACAAATACAAATTTAATATAATAATATTAATGTCATATGAAGAGATAAAAGATTTATATTTAATTTTATTGTTGTTAAAGACGAGTAGTATTGTATAAATATTGTCCTAAATATTTTAAGACGCATGCTATAGGTACTTAATAGATGCATCTATTATAGCATGCGTCTTCAAAAATATACTTCAATAAAACACTTAAACGCACTAACGGTTTTTCAAACTTTAAAGCCAGATGAGACCAAACGAACAACTAATATTATACTAAGAGGCTTTCAAAGAAAATTGGAACATCAACGGAATGGCTTTTTCACTATAAACCATCCTTCACTCTGGTAATGATCAAAAAATTACGACAAATACTTCGTTCTCGTAGAATGAAATATAAAGGAAAAATAATTTGTTGTTAGAAGAGTTCGAAGTGACGAACAAAGAAACTATCACGGGGGAATGGTCGAGGCTTCATGTGAAAAGAACCCTTGGATTGTTTACAAAACATACCAGGAGTTGTGAACATTTTATTGTACCTGAAGCAAAGGGAGAGAGAAAAAAGAAGAAAACTATTACGGTTTCCGATATTTCAAGGCAAGTTAAAGTACTTACCTACTTACTTAAATCCAAAATACCCTAACAAACCTTAATAGAATGAGTACGTACTACCTGTTGCTCACAACTCCGTTTACGAAAAATTCGCCTATTTATAGCTTTCGAGCGGGAAGTACCTACACAATTTTCCGGGATAAATACTATCTCCGTACTGAGTCCGTACCAAATTAATCTAAATCGGTTCAGCGATTTAAGCGTGAAGAGGTATCATTTTTGTATTTTCAAACTGTCCTTTAATATAAAAATCTAATAATATTTTTTAATATAATAATTGTAATACTGGAGAAAATGTTGTTGACGCCACGGAAATGACAAATCCGTGTCAAGTAGCATTGTACCTTCAACAATAAGATTTTAATGGTATAAAAAGTGACTAGGATTATTCTTACACATAAATTTTTCAGAGGTACTTAGGCCCGGCCCGGTTACTGACTTCGCTGTTCGCATTTTTTTTTTTATTTAGCACTAGCTTTTGCCCGCGACTTCGTCCGCCTGGAATAGTAACTTTGGGAAGTATTTAATTTATTTAGGATACCTATTCTGCCAATAATAGCACATAGAAACTTCTACGGTTTACTGAAATTAACCATTTCAATACATTGCTATAAATATAATGTATTTTTTTTGTTCATCCATCCATCCATTATAATTTAAAAAGCGCCGGAACAAATGTTTTTTTAGGGTTTCGTTCCTCAAGAGGAAAAAATTGAACCCTTATAGGATCACTTTGCTGTCCGCCCGTCCGTCTGTCTGTCAAGACTCTTTATCTAGCGGTATCGGTGTCGAGTTGAAATTATAAACCCTAAACTCAGGTCAATAGTCCCGAAAGCTGTGAAAAAATCAAACTTCTAAGTCAAGGCAATCAAAAGCTACAGTCATTAAAATAGTGTTTTCTTTCATACAAATCGCCTTAACAGAAAAAGTTATAGCGCACTGCCGGCTGTCTCAGAAACTTGGAATTTTGCATAAAGGTAGCTCTTATAGCACAATAAATAAGAAAAATCTGAAAATCATAATTTTTTCATGATGACCTCACATTGCGCACATTATTCTTATGAGCTTAGAAGGTTCTGCTAACACTGCATCATCCCCTCTGCTAACATCCCCTCGCAGGTAAAGTTTTCAAATGCAGTCATTTTTCATAAACATTTTTTTTTGTTATTCATCATCATCGATCATCATCACCACAATCACCATCATCATCACCAATCATCATAATCAGCACCACTATCATCACCATCACCATCAATCAGCTCCACAGCCTCCGCTCCACTCAGCAGCGTCCGCTCCGCTCCGCTCCACTGCTTCACTCCGCTGCCTCCTCTCCGCCAGCCTCCGCTCCGTCAGCCTCCGCTTCGCCAGCCTCTGCTCCGCCAGCCTCCGCTCCGCTAGCCTCCGCTCCGCCAGCCTCCGATACGCTCAGCAGCGTCAGCTCCGCTCCGCTGCCTCTGCTCTACTTGACTGCCTCCGCTGCAGCCTAGATTGTCTCCGCTCTATCTGTTGCCTCCGCTCCACTCCGTTGCCCTCCCTGTCCGCTCCTATGCCTCCGCTCCATTGTCTCCGCTCCGCTCCACTGCCTCCGCTCTGTTCCACCAGCCTCCACTCCGCCAGCCTCCGCTCCGCTCAGCAGCGTCAGCTCCGCTCCGCTGCCTCTGCTCTACTTGACTGCCTCCGCTGCAGCCTAGATTGTCTCCACTCTATCCGTTGCCTCCCTGCCTCCGCTCCTATGCCTCCGCTCCATTGTCTCCGCTCCGCTCCACTGCCTCCGCTCTGTTCCACCAGCCTCCGCTCCGCCAGCCTCCGCTCCGCTCAGCAGCGTCAGCTCCACTCCGCTGCCTCCGCTCTACTTCACTGCCTCCGTTGTAGCCTGCATTGTCTCCGCTCCATCCGTTGCCTCCACTCGACTCCGTTGCCTTCTCGATTTATCTTCGAAATGACGACCTTCCATATACACTTTCATCCCCTATTTCAACCCCTCACAGGTCGAGTTTTCAAAAAAGCTCAACCAAATATCGATTTATTTCTTATTAAGTGCCTAAATTCCAAGTTTCATGGTTTTATCATCAACAGCGACGAACTTCCACCATATCAACTTTCATCCCCTATTTCAACCCCTTAAAGCCTCTTTTCGCAATAAAAGATAGCCTATGTTTTTACCAAGGTCTATTCTATCTCTGTACCAAATTTCATCAAAATCCGTTCAGCGGTTTAGGCGTGAAAGCGTAACAGACAGACAGACACACAGACAGAGTTACTTTCGCATTTATAATATTAGTATGGAAGTATGGAAGTATGGATAGTATGGATGGATAGTATGGATAGTATGGATAGTATGGATTATTTTGTACGGCCTTATTTTATGGGGATCTGCTGCAGACATTGAGTCAATTTTTATCTTACAAAAGAGAGCAATTAGAGCAATTTATAATTTGAAGACGCGTGAATCTTTAAGATTTTTTTTAAGGAAACAGATATCCTAACCCTGCCGTCGCTTTTATGTTTTTGAAATAATCATGTATGTTAGGAAGAATATATGTGATTTTCCCACTAACATCGATAAGCCAAAGGCTATTAGAAACACAGGGAAGCTTAAAGTTCCATCTTACAGACTGGCTAAAACCAAAAGTCTTTTCTGGGAAATTGCATACGTTTTTATAATAAATTCAAAAAATATTATAAATGAAACGGATACAAAATTCAGATCTATTGTCAAGAAGACATTAATATCAAAGGCGTATTATAAAGTTAATGATTATATCATGGACAGGGATATTTAGAAATAATTCCGATCCGCATTAGCGATCCCTTCAAATAGCGAACCTACTGTGTTAAAAATAAAGTTGTGTTAAATACTTGTGATGTATATGTCGGCGGCCGATCTTAAAATCCGCCAGATCCCGAAATTCCTAGGCATATCATGAAACGCCGCCATTTCATGATTTGGCTAAGGGACATCCGCCATATCGTTTAAAACCCACCGTTTAACGATTTGCCTAGTGACGTTTAGGCAGATCATGAAATTCCTAGGCATATCATGAAGCGCCGCCATTTCATGATTTGGCCAGTTTAGGCATATCATGAAATTCCTAGGCTTATCATGAAACGCCGCCATATCGGTTCTGGCACTTCGCGGAATTTCGTGATCTGGCGGATTTTACGATCGGCCGCCAACATATATATCCATACTTGAAATTATAAATGTGAAAAAGCATGTGTTTGTATGTTTGTCCGTCTTTCACGTCGAAACGGAACGATGGATCGACGTAATTTTTGGTATAGATATAGTATTTCATAGTATGGGACCGAGAGTGACATAAGCTACTTTTTATCCCGGAAAAAATGTACCTACAGTTCCCGCGGGAACAGCGCGCGATCACCGAATTCGACGCGGGCGAAGCCGCGGGCAAAAGCTAGTAGGTATATTTTAAGCAGTATTTGAAGAAGACAAACGAAATCAAAATTAATTCCACTATTTAGCTATTCATGATAATCTACTAAAACTGTACTTATGTAGTTAGTGCATAGAATTATACCTACCCAATTTAACAACTCATTCTTGGCTGTTAAGCCAAGATTTTTTTAGATGCTGTAAACCAGGGTTTCTTAAATATGCAGTCACGGACCACTTCACAATTCAAACAATTCCGCGGACCCCTGTCAAAATTTGTTTTTGGAAATTTCCTAGTAAGTAGGTTTACAGACTGACCTTTATACATACTCTCAATCTATGACTGACCTACTGTGGACCCCTGACACACATGCTACGGACCCCTAACGAATAATAACTTTAAGAAACCCTGCTGTAAACGCTCATGTGAGTCATGTGC
>NC_133475.1:13831500-13841196 GCF_025370935.1 Choristoneura fumiferana | reverse complement strand
AAAAGAAGATTTTAAACGAATGACACTATTAAGCTTGATAAGTTTTTTATATACTAGCTGTTGTCCGCGACTCCGTCCGCGTAGAAGTATGAAAAATAGTTTAGGTACATTCCATTCTCAGACCTACCGCATATACTCGTACACAAAAAAAAACATAAAATCGTCAAGCCGTTTCGAAGGGGTTTGGTCACGAACATTTTTGACCCGAAAATTTATACAGGGTGATTCCGGGGTCTCAGCAAGAGTGAAAAGGGGAAGGGGAGATTCACCCTCACAACTTACTATGGACCAGCCCCAAAATCGGAAAAAAAACCATCTAATCAAGGGATAATTGATGCTAACTATCCGAAATGTATGGAACAGCAGTTTTTTTTGCAATTTCGTGGCTGGTAAAAGTAAAAGTTGCTCAGTGTGAATCTCCCCATCACCACTTTCACTTTTGTCAAGAGACCCTGTATATTAGATTTACTTCGGCATGTATAATATTATATTCTTTTATTTAAGTAGTTGTCAGAAGAGTTATCATGAGGCTTTTTTGCTGACTAGCAACCAAAAGATGCATTTAATAACGGCAGGTAGAGCGGTGGCATGCCAGCTATGCAGGTAGGCTCTTGCAATTTCAGCTACCAACGTCTTGGCAATTTTACGTCAAGCGACATACATTCCTGATCCCTGATTTATACGCTACTGCTGCCCGAAGCATTACTTGCATGAAAATATGTAATTCCGCGTAAACATTGTGACTTGACTGCGGGTTAATAAATAACATTATGAAAGTAAACTGCGTCTACATGTGGAATCAAATAGTCCGAAAAGGTGCGCCCGCCGGGAGTGGTTAGCAAAGACAGAGCCGCTTCAGTGAATAACCCGGCTCTGCTATTAGAACCGTCATTAATTAAAAATATAATTTGAGTTGGCGGTAGTGGGTAATAGTGGTCGTGATTCGTAGCAAGGAGCGGCTCTCACGAGACTGCCCTTTGTGCGACCCTCGTTAGCGTCGTCGGTTCAAAGCCACTCACAAAGGGCACCTCCAACTTCTGGCAGGTACCTACTTCCTACGCTGAAACCCTTTATTGTTCTTTATCTTTATTAAGTGATAAATAACTTGGGTGCCTAGGTGCCTCAGAAATTTTATTCCCAACGCTGTCATAGATTTAGCTTACGTGTTTCCTTTGCAGTCTTAACTCGGTTGCTTTATTTTATTGGTGGCCTGTAGCGATTCAAATTGAGTTTAATTAAAAATATTGCTTATAACTATATGGGTTTTAGTCTTTTTTAGGGTTCCGCAGCCAAAATGGCAAAAACGGAACCCTTATAGTTTCGCCATGTCTGTCTGTCTGTCCGTCCATCCGCGTCTTTGCTCAGGGACTATCAATGCTAGAAAGCTGTAATATTGCACGGATATATATGTAAACTATGCCGACAAATGGTACAATAAAAACTAAAAAAAAATAATTTTAGAGTACCTCCCATAGACGTAAAGTGGGGGTGATTTTTTTTCTCATCCAACCTATAGTGTGGGGTATCGTTGGATAGGTTTAAAACCATTAGGGTTTGCTAAGACGATTTTCGATACATTAATCTTTTTGCGAAATATTCAACTTTAAAGTACAAATTTGCATTAAAATCGAGCGTCGTCCCCCCTCTAAAATCTAAACCGGTGGGTGGAAAAAATTGAAAAAATTCAGGATGGTAGTAAGTACATCACTTAACTTTCAAGAAAACTACAACGGCATAGTTTGCTTGAGAATTATTAGTAGTTTTACTCTAGCAGCCCAAATAGATACGAAATCCTTAGAAAAAAATTACTTATTTTTTTCGTAATGGCTACGGAACCTATTTTGGGCGTGTCCGACAAGCTCTTTGCCGGTTTTTTTTGTTAACTGTACATAAGAAAGAATGAAAGATAAAATTCAGTGATCTATATTAGCAAAAAGATGAAGGAAAAATAATTCCAGTATTACAGTAATTACTCACAATTGAAAACGTAGTGTAGGGCGTCCTGAGGCACGGTGGACGGATGACCTTAAGAGGATCGCTGGCGGCGGATGGATGCGAAGGGCTGAAGACAGAGTGTTGTGGCGCGCCATGGAATAGGCCTATGTCCAGCAGTGGACTGCTGTAGGCTGATGATGATGATGACTCACAATTGTTAAGCATTGTAGCTAAAAACATAATTCTTCTTTTATCTCAATACAATACCCAACACGCTCTGTATTTATAGTAGAGGTATAAGTAGTAGAATAAATCCCTTTGATAGTTAGCTTAAAGTGCCTGGGAACAAACTATTTTGGAGGCTGATCTTGTGACGTGAGGTAGAAAATTGCTTAGTAATAAATAAATTCCGTTATATCTGTGGGAGATGAAACTAACGGCACGTGCGAGGTAAAATGGTGGTATTATTGCAAACTAAAAATAGGTTTTTGAACGGTCCACTAATAAATCGGCTAACAAAATTTCATTTTCAAAGTTAAGTCTCCGCGAAAGCTTACAATATTTAAAGCAAAAAAAACATCTATTTCAGTACTAATGTTGTTGTGGAATGCAAATAAACTGTGAACAAATTAGGCAATAATGTGGTTACTTAAAAACGAAAACATCTAAAACTCATCAGCAGATAATATGTTTTATTATATGTTATTATTAAACTAAGTGGACTACATGTGATCTTATTGGTAGAAGATGTGAAAACTAAAAAAAAAAACCGGCCAAGAGCGTGTCGGAAACGCCCAAAATAGGGTTCCGTAGCCATTACGAAATAATTAATTAATGTTTTTCTAAGGATTTCGTATTGTATACGGAATCTTCCAAGTTTACGTATATTTTATACCATAGGCTGCTATTTAAGAGTAAAACTACTAATAATTCTCAAGCAAACTTAGCCGTTATAGTTTTCCTTCAAAGTTTGATACACTTACTACGATCGTGAATTTTTTCAAAATTTTCCACCAACCGGTTTAGATTTTAGTGGGGAGACGCTGGATTTGAATGAAAATTTGCACTTTAAAGTTGAATATTTCGCAAATAGATTAATGTATCGTAAAATCGTCTTAGCAAATCCCTAATGGTTTTAAAAAACTATCCCAACGATACCCCACACTATAGGGTTGGATGAGAAAAAAAAATCACCCCCACTTTACGTCCATGGGAGGTACCCTAAAAAAATTTTTTTAGTTTTTTATTGTACCATTTTGTCGCATAGTTTACATATATATCTGTGCAAAATTACAGCTTTCTAGCATTGATAGTCCCTGAGCAAAGCCGCGGACGGACGACAGACAGACAGACAGACAGACAGACATGGCGAAACTATAAGGGTTCCGTTTTCGCCATTTTGGCTCCGGAACCCTAAAAAGACCTAAACCCCTGTTTTATAATTTTTTTTTTTAAGTGGATAATCGCATGAAGCAAGTTCAAAGTTGAACACTTCCTTACCTTTTAACATAACCGGTTACGTAACCATTTTCATAACTGTCAAAAACGTTTTAATATCAGACAGGGCATTCGTCCCATTTCAAAGCAGTCCTTCAACCATTCCGGTTTAAACCGAGTCTCGCCACTAAAGCCGGCAGCATCCGTTGAATCTCCGCCTTTTCTTCAGTGTTGGGAAGAAAATTAAAATATTTTTATGAAACGTTGTTTGCCTCGCTCTCGGAAAACGGTTTTAGTTTTTGCATGCGCTACGACGCTTCCTTTGCGGCTTTAATAATAGTGTTCTTAATCGCTAGAAGAATAACTCTCAGCCCAGAATCCTATGCGTTTGACGTAGCCCGAGGTTTATTAATTTACTTGGATTATTTTAAACTTGCTATTACAAGACATACCAATTTAAATAAGCATTTTATGGACTTTATAAAAAGTAATTGAAAATATTACGAGACAAAGTTTTGACGACATGAAGTAGAAAGAACCTTTTTTGTTCGACTCTAATTTAAAAAGACGTCCAGTCGTCCACTAGACTGAGTACTGAAGTTCGCTCATTAAAAGTTAGCAAGTTTGTGCTTATTCGAAACATGTTTAACACATTTCAGGTACTTGATAGTTCGGTGTTTATGTAACATAACGTATGTATGCCTCCGTCCACAGTCCAATAAGACAGCAATTTAATTCAGGCTACCTACTTTCATTTGAGCCATGTCTTAGACTTATTTGACTTTTTCGTGGTTGCATAAATCGTTTGCTTAATTTTTTAAACTTGTACTTTCAAAGCTTAGATGAATGATTGGTCTCGCGCGCTCGCTCGACTAGATACCGCCGGCGTGCTTGTCAATGCGGCAACAAATAGTACGCCGAATTCGGCGTACCCGAGCCCGAGGCGACTCAGTCGCGTTGCAAACTGTGCGTAAGGTACATTTACTGAATGTTTGTTAAATTTTGGTCATAAACCGAAGTAAAATGCCAGTTTGCGCAGTGAAACTGTATAAAAATAATACTACAAGAAATTAGAAGGACACTGGGATCACATACCATCAGTAAATATCGTATAATTTCGAAATTACAAAATAAAATAACATGAACCCTAAACACCATTCTGTGTTGCCGCGTACACAAGAATCAAATTCCCCGTGGTTAAGATTTAAATTTATTGAATTTTATTGTTATCATCATTAAATGATGATACATTTTAATAACTTATTATATTTAAGTATCTAACGTAATTATTATATATACATAACCTAGTTCTATATTATTTAATGATTATCTTTGTGATATATATACTGAAGGTGTATAAATGTTACCCGACACTATTTTTTAAGGTGAATGTGTCTTAAAATTAAAAATGTTTTTCGTCTTCCCATTCAAAAAGCTCAATCAGCTGATTTACTTAGGTATTATGGGAAACGAAAAAAAATTTTTTTTTCGTATTTATACCCATTTTCCTGAAATGTTAACTTTTTACCCGACTGCCCGAAGGAGAGTTATGTTTTTCAAGCGTATGTATGTAAGTATGTATCTATGCATGTACCTATGCATGTATATTTTGTAAACATTTTTTTTTATTTTAGTCTTAATTAACCTGTACATGGGTAAGGCCGCGAATTTTGACCAATGTGACATAGAAATAACATAAAAAAAATACGTGACGTTACCATAAAACGTAACGCAAATTTTTATAAAGCCTAGATCAAACTGGTAAAAATTCCCATTAGATAACGTATGTATGAAAAAAAAATACATCTCATATAATAAAGTGAAGTTTTTATTTTTACTAGAACTTTCTGACGATACTGATCTTAAATCTGTCCTATATGAGATCTATAGAGCTAAACATGAGAATGTGGAAGTAGAAGTACCCTCTAGTTGACGAACATCTCCAAAAGTGTATCTTTACATGCCTCTCTAACACTGACAATAAGGTGCACATTTATAAGCATAACGAATTTGGATGTGGTTTTTATTCGACTGGATGGCAAACGATCAAATGAGTAAGAGATCACCACCGCCATAAAAATCTGCAACACCAGGGGTATTGCAGACGCGTTGCCAACCTAGAGCCTATGATGGGATACCTCACGTGCCAGTAATTTCACCGGCTGTCTTACTCACCACGCCGAAACACAACAGTGCAAGCACTGCTGCTTCACGGCAGGATTAGCGAGGAAGATGTGGTAGCAATCCGGGCGGACCTTGCACAAGGTCCTACCACCTTGTTGTGACATGCTGTGACTTCGACTGTACAAGCTATTAAATACCTAAAGAATATGGCCAAAACCCTAAATCACAGGTTTACCAATTTAGGAAGTAGTACTTAGTTAAGTGGACAATGTAAAAAGATGTTTTGGAAATAAATTATTATGATTATTATTTACAAAAATGAACTAAGTAGGTAAGTGAATCTCTCCGTTGTCTCTCACTTTAAATACGCTATGCATTTAGCAGGACGTGAACACAGAACTCGCCACAACTCTTGTGCCGATCCCTGCACCTACAGATTAAAATTTATTAACTTCAAAATTCCATCTAACTAACTTACTGTGCGTGCAGTCATTGAAACCTAATAATAAACTGTGTAAGTTAGAATTTTTCTGTGTGAACTTCCCTTTACCTATTTTTTTCGTTACGTTGTACAAAATACGTAGCATTTTTAAAATGTAACGTAATCGTAACGAAAGTGTAACGTATTATACAAAAATCGTTTATCATGGGAATAACGACATTTTGAACATAATAAACATGCCACTTACATGGAAAAGAAACTATCGTATGAAAAACAACCAGTTAAAAATAATCACTACTTACCCTTAAAATCGAACAAGCACTTTCGACGTTTTTTCGAAAAAAAACCTCCGCGTCACTTTTGATGGCTGTTTGTCAACAACTGATGAGATTTATTTATCTCATCGATGTTGCCCTATTAGAGTATTAGTTGCCAGTGTACAAAACTAATTCTACGAAATTGGCGTTAAAGGTAGCTTAAAAAAGCGTCACCTAATATTCGTAACGAAAACTTATTTTTTGGCACGTGAAAAGTAATAAATATATACATGAAAATTATTTGATTATTTAATGTTTATCTTTGTGATATATATACTGAAGGTGTATAAATTGTTACCCGACACATTTATTTAAGGGGTGAATGTGCTTAAAATTAAAAGGTATTAGTCTTCCCATTCAAAAAAATCAGCAATTTACTTAGGTTTTGACGGTAATATATTTTATTATTTTTTAAAAGGGTTAAATCAATTATCCATTTGCGACCTTGAGAGTTTATATCGTGTCAAGCGTATGTATGTAAGTAAACCTCTATGTGTTATCAGTATTTTTTATCACCTTCCAAATTTTAAACGTCCAAATTAACCGGCCTTACCCACATTATATTAGGTTTAACTATAGGTGCAACGTGTTATCTTAACTACGCAAAACTTCTTAGTTGGTGACTCAGTCCATGAATTTTTAGTAATAATAATAATTTGAATGTCCTTAAATATATATATTTTTAAATTAAAAGTGAGGCCTGATCATTGATATACCTACATCATACCTACCATTTTTTAAAAGAAGAAACCTACGCCTAACCTATACACAAACATATTAATACATATTCACTCTTAATTACTTCTTCATTTCTAAGTATTTCTCAAGATACATTTTGTAACCAGTAACTTAATAGACCACAGAATAATTTATTTTCCCAATAATTCGGGTAACAGTGGAGCAGCTGGCAACACAATTCGTCACGCACACTGGCATCCTTGCAAATTGTCTTACACCGTTCTTACGCACACTACAATATTGAGTTGCCGCATTCACGAACCTTTTGTTTTAAGGTAGCGCGGTATCTAGTCGAGCGCGCACGCGAGACCAATCATTCATCTAAGTTTCAAAGATTATTTCGTCAAGAAGTAAATACACCTTACAAATATAAAAAGCGTAGGGGTGTGACGACCCCATATCGACTGCTGATGATGTGGTGTCATCACTGCAGTCACCACAAGGTAGCTTGTTGCGAGCTGTTAGTGCGTAGCGATACCATGAACCTCAGGCCTCTGAGGGTACACATACACACAAGTACTTATACACACTTACACAGCTATACAATCACCCCACATCTAGTTTACCTTGGTTGGCCGCCTACTTACTAGTAGAGCGCAAGACCTAAATGCTCGAAAGATGCGTCATCATCATCATCATCATCAGCCGGAAGACGTCCACTGCTGAACATTCCATAGCAAAGTAATCCTATCCAAAGCACCCCAACCTAATAGCCCTCTCCTTGTCGGTTCCTGTTTGGTAATAGTACGGCAACTGTGAAGGACTATACGCTAGCACATCCTCATGCTCATCTCATTTATATTATATGGTATCTATGGCACCGGGTCATTGCAAATCTATACCAACAATAGTATAAAATTGTTTACTTATACTCATTGGATCGTCTGTTCATCCATTCTGCTTCTAAGCCCGTCCGCGTCAATTTTCTTCACCCACTGATGAATATTGAACAGGCTCAGCATCACTTAGCGCGCTAAGCTTATAAAAGCCACGTTTCAAGTATCTATTATTTCCAAAGCAATTATGTACAGGATGCGGTAATCACATGCGTATAATGCAGAGATGGAGCCGAGTGGGTGTGGGCTGAATTACTCGACATGGCTGTGCCGAATAATTTATGTGTGATAATTAGGTAAGATTTACGCATTTGTTGCGACGTATTGACAAATATTTCGGCGAACAGAGATTAATAAGTACTCATTTTAGTATGGTGCTTTGTGGATTTGTAACGCGATCACGCGTTTGATTACAATTGATTACAATAAGGCGATTTGCTGTGAAAATGCAGATTTTCATTGTTGTGTTTTATTGTAAAAAATGGTAGGTACACATGAATAATTTTTGCGCGATTTAGCTACCTAGTTATAATCTTACAATAAGGCGGTGGAAATTAGTTTGCTAAAGTAATAGAAAATTTTAAACTATTGTAGTAGAGTATGCATTCTAAAACCTTAATTCATACGCAATAAATTTTTCATTTCATTTCTTTTTGAGGGGTTCCGTAGCCAAAATGGTAAAAACTCTGTCTGTCTGTCCTTGCGCGGCTTTGCTCAGGGACTATCAATGCTAGAAAGTTGTAATTTTGCACGAATATAAAACATTTTTTTTAGGGTACCTCCCATAGACGTAAAGAGGGGGTGATTTTATGTCTCATCCAATCTTGTAGTGTGGGGTATCGTTGGATAGGTTTTTTAAAACCATTTGGGCTAAAACGATTTTTCGATTCAGTGATTTGTTTGCAAAGTATTCAACTTTAAAGTGCAAATTTTCATTAAAATCGAGCGTTCCCCCCCTCTAAAATCTAAACCGGTGGGTGGTAAAAATTTGGAAAAATTCAGGATGGTAGTAAGTATATCAAACTTACAAGAAAAACTATAACGGTTAAGTTTTCTTGAGAATTATTTGTAGTTTATGAGTAAATAGCAGCCTAAGGTATAAAATATACCTAAACTTGGAATATTCCGTACAAAATACGAAATCCTCAGGAAAATATTACTTAATTTTTTCGTAATGGTTACGGAACCCTATTTCGGGCGTGTCCAACACGTTCTTGGCCGGGTATTCATTTCATTTCATACATTCAGGCGTTACTTTGCGACGGAGGCAACGTGAAGCCTGAATTTTAAACAAAATTGTTATTTTTTTTGGGTTGTTTTTTTGTAGTCATACAGTTTGTATACTGCAAATATATTAACTGCAAGCCCGGCTATTTTCCATAGCTTAAACGCATTATTTTGAGTAGGAGCAATTTTTATAATCATCATGTCACCCGAAAGGCGTCCACTGCTCCAGCACCTGTCTACTCTATGTCCACATAGGCCTCCCCCAATTTTTATAATACTCAAATGTAAATACTTTATAATGGAATACCTCTTAACGGCTTTGTAGATGTTGATTTGTCTTTTTTATTTCTACATAGTCATTGTTAGACGTCAAAGTAAAACACATACCTAGGTGGATAAGGATAAATATTATGGAGCTCAAACAAACGAAACTATCTCCAAAATTGATACAGATATCTGAGAGAAAATGAGGTGTGAGGTTGGTGGAGACAGCTTTATATACAAAAGTGAAGTGCAAGAGAGAGGAAGGCTTGGCCGTAATCCTTACCGACACAACTCATAGCTAGACTTAGAGAATGGAAGCCAACGGAACCCAAATTCATTAATGTTATCGAGCTACATCCAACGCTTGTACGGAGGA
>NC_133475.1:13748795-13831400 GCF_025370935.1 Choristoneura fumiferana | reverse complement strand
TTTATGACCTTTAAATCGATAAGTTTAAATATTTGTAGGTGGTTTAGTGATTTTGTTTGTTAAATTAACCGCCCCTCAGTTACGGAAAATGATTGATGGCATTTTAATGACTTTGTAGTTGATTTTCGAACAGGTTTTATTTACCTATAGGTAGCAGTTTTGATTGACATTTACTAGGTAATATTGGGCCAGTTAAGTTTCTCAAACAGCGCGATACACCACATTCGTGAATTAAACCGTAATCTACCGTTATTTGATACTTACCTAAACATGGGTAGGAACTTCGTAGCAATTATTTCCAGCATAATAGCATTACCCTATGCTATTAATAGTTATACTCGTAAATGTCACAGGCTTGCTTCGCCACAGGATCGCCAAACAGTATTTCATCCTCATGTACCTAAATAATTATTGGATTGAGTGATAGCTACGAGTAGATAAATTTACGCATTTAATTGTCCTTTCGCTTCAAAATCATGTTAGAATACATATTACGTATGTTTATAAATAAAATATTTTCAACAAAATTTACTTAATACCTAATATTAACCCTCTTAAAAAAAGGTTTTCCCTGTAAGTATGAGTTGTCAAATGGATTGAGCAATTTTTTAAGTCGAAAATAGATATATCTATGCACTTGACTATTTCACGTCATATATAGTGTTGGGCCAGCAAAGAATAAAACTATAAAACAACAATACGACATGCGTCAGTTGTATGTATGTACCTATATGCTATTGTACGTTTGTGAATACGAAGCTAGGTGTAGGTAGCATGGATGGAACCATATCCCAGCAAGTGAGGCGCGCAGATATCGCTTTCTATGTATTTCATGTCTTTTTGTATGTATAATTTGAATTTTACAGCGCATTGGTGTTTACTGTAATGATGTAATTTTATGTTGGAATAAATAAATAAATCTCCAACAACTCAAAAGTTGTTGAACTCTCAATATTGTTAGTTACACGCGGCGAGCTGGAAACTAGCGCTGCTATCAACAAGACGCTGTTACTACCCGGTGTTAGTGCACTAAGAAAACATTTAGCACGTCTGGGAACTTTAGCATATGAGCTAAGAAAAGATGCATAAATTTTGATTTTACCAAACACACGAACAGCTCTGTGAATGTAGGTACCGACAGATTTTTGTGACGCTCTATTTTCAGGTATTAGATTTCAAAGTGCAATAAACTGTAAGCTTGAATTATAATCTTCTAGACGTGGGAAGATACTAGAAACCGTTCTTGTAAAATATTTTACAAAAGGGTTAAAGCTTTGATAAAGCCATTTCTATTTTAAAAAGCTTATGTGATAGGTAGGTCAGTCAATAAAAAAACCAACAAGCACAATAGAGTCAAAAATTATACAACAAACGTACAGTTCTTGCTCACGAGTGTAAAGTAAACCTGTAGTGTTCAAGACAGTTTATTCGCTGCAACGTGAGGAAATAACATTTTCTCGGGCGCAAACCGAATGGCACTCGCCTGCTTGTTCTCCCCTTTATTTTATTATCAACAGTTACTTTAACATGGCTATCGTTTGGTGTACTTATTGCGTACCAGATACACGCGAGAGCAAACCGTCTGGAAAGTCGAAAACGGTCTGATTATAGTTTTTGACCCTTACTGGTTGATCTAATAATGAGTTGCGACAAACATTCGGTTCCTAGGTGTCTAATCTAGATAAATCATCCTAAATATATTATGAAACAGTTTGTTGTTAAGATCAGAACTTTTTCGCAGAAAGGAACTTTGTTCATACACGGTATCTTTTGTTCAGAACTAACCTAACTTAAAAAAAAATCGTTATGTCGAGCTATGCTATGCTATCAACCGACACAAATTCTAATTGGGTGCGTGTGAAAGTACACTTATATCGTACAATATTTTGCCAGCTCGGTTCACAGTACACTTATTGACATTAGACATAAACCCTACTGTTTGTTCTGACTTTATCATCGTTTGCGAGAACAAAAGCGACGAATAATTAGGCTCTGAGCAAACTTACAGCCTTACAACGCACGACTTACAAACAAGTCCGTTACAATTTACTAATTAAAATGGTTGTTTTATTCTACGAGTAACTTGTCTATCGAAACAATTTGATACACATTAAAAATATTTGTTTGATATGAATCAAAAGCAATCACCGCAGCAATCATGGGCACTTATGACATAAGCAGAATTGAAAGACAAAATAATCAATTTTTAATAAGAAAGAATAAACGCATTTTTTGTTTACTAAATATCTAAACGAGTACCTAGCTGTCTGCGCAACCTTCTCATTGAAAGATTAACGTGTCATCGATTGCTCTGTGAATAAATTTACAGCAAGATAATTTAATTATAACAAAACGAAGTTAAGAGAATTCTATTACTCATTTGTAACAGATTTCCGGTGCTCGAGAAGAAAAAAACGAGTCAATCGTCGTTGAAGGTTCGTTTTCAATTCGCCAGCCGCATTCGATTTCAATTTCAGGATAATCGAGATCTTGCTCAATTGAACACTCGTTTACGAGCACATCCTCACTCTTTGAGTTTGCTAAGTTTGATTGGGTTTGCACTGAAGGCAGAATCATCGTTGAATTAATTTGATTTCAGTGAAATCGTCGATGGAAATGGGCAATATTTGTGACATTGATTCAAACAGCAGATGTCCTGAATAACAGTCATTCAGTTTTAGTTATGAGCAGCAAACATTTCATAAGATTTTTTAAGTATTTAATATATTATACTCATATGTATAGGTGGCACTGCGTTTCGCATCCGCTGCCCTGCACATCTTTGGTAGGTAAGTGATTTTAACATAGTACCTATCACTGAATTTGTAGAATAAATTGTTGTCAAAGCCAAATTCGAATACTGATCAGATACACAATGACTAATCTAATAATAATAATAGTCTTCTTCTCTTTTTTCATTTTATTTCTTCTTTCTTTTATCGAATAATAATCTTTGGAGAATTATTATCTTATTTTTATTTATTACTCTAATATTAAATTACGACGTAAGATAATGATAATAATAAATAATGTATGTCATAAATACCTATTATTTCAAAAGTTTCAACAGGGACGAGTAGCGTAAGGAAATACAGGCCTTTTCCCGGTAGTAATAAAACAGCAGTTATGTTCGCTGTCAAATGTAGATATACGTTACCAAGGTAATAATATAATATTTCTAATTTACTTTGTATTAAAAGCATTTTAGGAGTTTTAATTTGGATTTTAAATGGGACACAAAAATAATACCTAGTATTTTAAATACTTACTATATTTCACTTGATGTAACTACACTTTTACACTTGACATCTTTGATTAATATGTCTTTTTTTTGATGAACCCTCCCTTCTTATAATCATTAATATTGGTAGGAATAGTTTATAGGTATTTCATGAGTTTTAAACACAATAGTTAAGTAATTCATAAACTTTATCAGGTATTCACCTAGTATAGTCTATATTTTTCGAAAATATCTGATCAAATTGTGACATTTTTCATGCGGCGTGGTAATAGGTCGCCTAACAATGAGGCTATGTTGCCCGTCTCTAGGACACTACACGTCGAGGGTCTGCGCAGGCCTGAAAGTTGCCTAATTAACAACTAATTGAACTCAGAACAACAAACTTACTAATTACCTGCCAGCCTAATTACAAATCGCTATTTTTACGAGCCGCTCCGCAAAATACGGGCACAAATAAAGCCTTCTGTCGGGCATTAGCACTTTGTTTTATGTCCAATTTGTTTATAGCGAACAAAACACGAATGTGAAATTATTTGCCTTGTTCTATTAAAAAGTTTTAGAAAACAATTTTAAATAGATGTGGTATGGATATGGATTTAGACCGATCGGATCGGATCTGAACCTGACTACGAAGCTTGAGGTTTCGATTACCGGCCGGGGCAGATATTTGTATGAATAATACGAATGTTTGTTCTCGGATCTTGGATGTTTAATATGTATTTAAGTATGTATTTATCTATATAAGTATGTTTATCCGTTGCCTAGTGTCCCTAGTACAAGCTTTGCTTAGTTTGGGACTAGGTCAATAGGTGTAAGGTGTCCCGTGGTATTTATTTATTTATTATTTATTTTATGGCGAGTAAGTTGCCTATTTTTCGGAGTTGCGGAAAATCAGGAGCTCGCGGGTGCCAAAAGAGATTTTTTTTAAATGTAACAGAAGCGCTCACCTGATTTGGAGTTCCAGCCGATGAATGAGGCAGTAATCTTTCAGTATGATTATTATATAGATTTTTGTATGTGATTAGCGGTGGACAAAAGCAATCAATAATGTACCTACAATAATGTACATGTGCACATTGTACATGTTTGGTACACATGACCACTTTGCACTACATAGAGCCAAAAGAGGATTTAGTGCGCGAACAAGATGATATAAAATAAGTGCATAGAAAACTTAACAGGCTTATAAATAAAATCGGAAAAGCTTTGTGAGGCTAGAGAAGCTACATATAATTAAACAATATAGGTTAAATGTGTAATATATATATAATATTTGAAGGGGAAAACAATGACAATGATCTATATATTTTATTTTATTTTCTTTAAACACTAATTGGGACATCTTTTTTGCAGCCGGTAATATGATATCCCTTTAGTATTTTGAAGGAAAAATATTGTGCTGAGTTTTGTGATTGGAGCTATTCGGGTCGTTGGGCTGGGGAGTAGTTCTCGAGCCATTAAGATGTTTTTATCACTAATAATATCTAATAATACCTCTTCGTATTTTACTAGTAAGACATTAAAAATATTAAACGTAATTCATTAGAGACTGTGGCATACTGTCTGTTCATGCAAATAAGCCGCGTTTTTGTTTTTAATTTGGTTAAATTCGATATTATACATCATTTTATAATATGTACCTCTACAAAGTGACATCTTTGGAAATCATTGCTTATTCCTCAATAGAGCCATACTTGTGTGTCGGGGACATAATATTTTTACAATATAGTTATTTTACTGTAGATATTATAAATGTTTTTAAGCCCAATATGTTTTGAAAGCCATTTAGATCTATAAAAATCCATAAATAAGTTTTTGTTAATAACTAATTAATATTTTAATTCAAGCTTTTTGCTGACTATGCTTTTTGTTGGCTGTGAATTGTCATGCCCCGAGACATTGTCATTGTTAGAAATCCCGACTTGCTACACTGCAGATCTTGCAACCGGACTTTCAAGTTTGTGTTTGCTGCTCATGCTCGCGCCTATGCAAGGGTCCAGACTCATCTTGACAGGGTATCGCCGTCGACGGATACGTCTGATAGGACATCATCATCATCACATTGTCATGCTATCTACCTATATATCTGTAGTTAGTAAACTGTAAACTTTATATTAATCCGATTACGTATAAAATTCGACTTGCAAAATTTGAAGCCAACTTGTAACATAACTACGCAACATTGCTAGTAAAAATTACACAAAATTCTATGTTCAGTGGCTGGAAGCCTATATTCTACTGGATCCGCGCACTCGTGCATACGTTTGCCGAGTGCCTACCTACACACTTTATTGAAATTTGAACTTCAGTCGTCAGTTCAATATTGCTGCACTACAAATGCAGTACATTGATAAATTATAGCAGGGATAAAGGCGTTTGTGCTCACGTGATCGATTATATTGCCATTTTCCGTTATGCTATATTTGCGGCATTCGAAATTTAGTGTTGTTGGAGAACGGAGATGTTAAATCCAGCGAGAGTAAAAAAGAACAAACAACTCATAAATAGAGGAGCACGAGAATTGAGGCTCATTTGATACGGCACGACGATCTAGAAAAAATAATACTTAATATAAAAAATATTCAAATAAAGGCCCAAGTCCAATTGGTGAAATAAAAGACGATAAAATCAGAAAATAGACGATATGCCGTGTTAAAAAGTGAACTTGCCCTGAGTAGAACAAGCTAAAGATAACTGCGTTACGAGTCTTACTTTGATTAATCTCTATATCTTACCTCTCTCTTTCTCAAATCCATTAGTTATGTGAAAATGTTAGCTGTCTATATATTACGGTTCTCGAGATACAGACAGATAGACAGACAACAGCCAAGCAATAGTAATAGAATTCCGTTTCTCACCTTTCGGGTACCCTAATGGGGCTAATTGTCTGTCTCATTGACTTTTAATTGTCCTGAGGTCCTGAGGTTAAGTGTAAGGCAGTAAAGTGGACCTTAAGGGTTAGTCGACTGTGAATACTAAGAATTCCTTAAGTATATCAAAACAAAAAGTAGTAGTTGTGTTTCTTGCCGGATGCTTCTCAACAAAGGTTTTTTTTTCCAAACAATGGTAGATTTTTTTTGACATTCATAAGTGCTTGTTACCTATGTATAGCCACAGTCCTAAATGATAAAAGCTTTAACTTTATTTTCTAGCTTTAAAGAAAAGATAAATATTTTATTATTAAGAAGCCTTTACTCAAGTAGTTTCCAGTTTTCGCTCGGAGTCCGCTGAATTGTTAATTACATAGCGCAAGTTCGCTACTTAGCACCTCCGTCTGGGCTTATCAGATTGAAGAAGATTTATATCTTTTAATTTTTGACTTGATAAACGTGACGGCGTCAGGGTTATCTGTGATGCGCTTGACACCAAGTTCTGTTGAAAGAAACTTGCCGCAGATTGTTAGTTGGGATGTACCGAAGGCTAATCTTGTCAGTAGAGACGGTGAGGTTAGTCAAATGAGTAGCGTAGTAGTAGTAGTAGTACTTAGTAGTCCTACTGTGAAAGTTTGCCAGTGTGACGAAATTGGATGAGAATTGTTGATGCTAAATAATCTCAAGAAGAATTACACAAGCTACTCTATCTTCCAATACTCCCACGGGATTGGAATCTATGAAAAATTCCAATCTCTCAACGGCCCAGTTACCTACAAATAATACTTACCTATTTCAAGTTTTAAACATAACTTTACAGCAGCAAATTTAGGTAAGCTTGAAAAGATCCCTTTTAGGGATAAGTTCGCCTTTGTACTCTTTTGGTTTTGTTGTTTTCTTTTTGTATTATTTTGTGTTTTGTGTACAATAAAGTATTTACATACTACATACATACAAATTTATCTTTCATCAACATCTCGAACAACATACGTTCAACTGCAGGACACGGGCTTCCTCGTAGAATAGGTACTTAATCAGTACCTACCTAGGCTATTTTGATTTTAAATTTTTCCAATGACGTGAGAGATAATCCAGAAGTAATATCATAGTAATATCGTAGTCGTAGTAGGTATTTAATATCATTGGTTGGTTGTTTCATTGCAGGGTTCCGTGTGCCTCGTTTCTTTTGAACCGTATTAAATAATTAAAAATAGACACATGCAACTTTCACAGAGTATGCTACTGTTCCAACGGCAGGCAAAAAAACGAATATTGAAGAAGTATTATATATTTTGTCCGATCATTTGCTCTGAGTACAAACTTTCAAAGTATGGGCTGTTAGGGTTACTCAACGCAATAATCATGTTTTAGAATAACGTTGAGAGATACATGCGAAAGGTTTCTCATAGTAATTTTTTTCGCCTGCCGTTGGAACAGAGTAAAACGTTGAAAGGATTTTCTCAGCGCACAGAAGCGACCCTTTAGGAACTCTTGGCGTACCTACGAATCCAACTTGCACTTGTCAAGTATTATTAAGGTGCAAAGAGACGCGTTAAACCAATAATATAATTAACTACTAATGTATTACATTAGACGCGCGTGAATCGATTAACGAGTGTCTCGTTTCTCGCTTTTAAACAATACATTTACACGCGACGAGGTGAAAGTCATCATCACACCAGCCGGTCCTCTGTTAAAAAAACCGGCCAAGAGCGTGTCGGACACGCCCAAAAAAGGATTCCGTAGCCATTACGAAAAAATCAAGTAATATTTTTCTAAGGATTTCGTATTTTATACGGAATATTCCAAGTTTAGGTATATTTTATACCTTAGGCTGCTAATAATTCTCAAGCAAACTTAGCCGTTATAGTTTTCCTTGAAAGTTTGATATACTTACTACCATTATGAATTTTTTCAAATTTTTCCACCCACCGGTTTAGATTTTAGGGACGGGGGGGCGGACGCTCGATTTTCATGAATTTTTTTTCGGGTCGGCCTTTAAACTAACTCGTTCATCTATCGCTTACTTTGAAGTCTCTACAACAATGTACTATTTCATAGTCGTACTACGAATTGACAAGCGCAGCTTAGGATATCTACCAACGAGATGGAGCAGCGGATTCACGGTGGATGCACAGCTTCCAACCGAAGCAACTGGAGGTCTACGAGGGAAACATATGTCCAACAGTGGACGTCCTACGGGTGATATAATCATAATGATGATGAATTGATGATAGTCGTGTCGTGATCGTCCCGTGTATTTCGCAGCAAGTTTTAATCGGCACAAGTCGACGTCACGCTCGTCGCCCGCGGTGTGATCGATGACAACAAAATTATTTTAACACATATTCAACGCTTCTACTGGCACTTCAAATACATTTCACAGCATTACTTTGTTATAAAATATCGATTCCAGAATCGTTCTGCGGGTATCGATACAATATCCCTTTGTGTAGTTTGAAATGGTGCAGCCGCACAACAGAAAATAAAGAGAAAATGAAAAGATATAGAAACTAGCAAACTGCATAGAAACTTCCGGAAGGTATGTACTTCATAATTATTACTACATATGTAATTATATTTTATATTGTAGATACGGCCTAGTTGTACAAACATAAATAAAGACAAATACAAATTTAATATAATATTTTTAATGTCATATGAAGAGATAAATGATTTATATTTAATTTTATTGTTGTTAAAGAATATTGTCCTAAATATTTTAAGACGCATGCTATAGGTACTTAATAGATGCATCTATTATAGCATGCGTCTTCAAATATACTTCAATAAAAACACTTAAACGCACTAACGGTTTTTCAAACTTTAAAGCCAGATGAGACCAAACGAACAACTAATATTATACTAAGAGGCTTTCAAAGAAAATTGGAACATCAACGGAATGGCTTTTTCACTATAAACCATCCTTCACTCTGGTAATGATCAAAAAATTACGACAAATACTTCGTTCTCGTAGAATGAAATATAAAGGAAAAATAATTTGTTGTTAGAAGAGTTCGAAGTGACGAACAAAGAAACTATCACGGGGGAATGGTCGAGGCTTCATGTGAAAAGAACCCTTGGATTGTTTACAAAACATACCAGGAGTTGTGAACATTTTATTGTACCTGAAGCAAAGGGAGAGAGAAAAAAGAAGAAAACTATTACGGTTTCCGATATTTCAAGGCAAGTTAAAGTACTTACCTACTTACTTAAATCCAAAATACCCTAACAAACCTTAATAGAATTAGTACGTACTACCTGTTGCTCACAACTCCGTTTGCGAAAAATTCGCCTATTTATAGCTTTCGAGCGGGAAGTACCTACACAATTTTCCGGGATAAATACTATCTCCGTACTGAGTCCGTACCAAATTAATCTAAATCGGTTCAGCGATTTAAGCGTGAAGAGGTATCATTTTTGTATTTTCAAACTGTCCTTTAATATAAAAATCTAATAATATTTTTTTAATATAAATAATTGTAATACTGGAGAAAATGTTGTTGACGCCACGGAAATGACAAATCCGTGTCAAGTAGCATTGTACCTTCAACAATAAGATTTTAATGGTATAAAAAGTGACTAGGATTATTCTTACACATAAATTTTTCAGAGGTACTTAGGCCCGGCCCGGTTACTGACTTCGCTGTTCGCATTTTTATTTATTTTATTTAGCACTAGCTTTTGCCCGCGACTTCGTCCGCCTGGAATAGTAACTTTGGGAAGTATTTAATTTATTTAGGATACCTATTCTGCCAATAATAGCACATAGAAACTTCTACGGTTTACTGAAATTAACCATTTCAATACATTGCTATAAATATAATGTATTTTTTTTTGTTCATCCATCCATCCATTATAATTTAAAAAGCGCCGGAACAAATGTTTTTTTAGGGTTTCGTTCCTCAAGAGGAAAAAATTGAACCCTTATAGGATCACTTTGCTGTCCGCCCGTCCGTCTGTCTGTCAAGACTCTTTATCTAGCGGAGTATCGGTGTCGAGTTGAAATTATAAACCCCTAAACTCAGGTCAATAGTCCCGAAAGCTGTGAAAAAATCAAACTTCTAAGTCAAGGCAATCAAAAGCTACAGTCATTAAAAAGGTGTTTTCTTTCATACAAATCGCCTTAACAGAAAAAGTTATAGCGCACTGCCGGCTGTCTCAGAAACTTGGAATTTTGCATAAAGGTAGCTCTTATAGCACAATAAATAAGAAAAATCTGAAAATCATAATTTTTTCATGATGACCTCACATTGCGTACATTATTCTTATGAGCTTAGAAGGTTCTGCTAACACTGCATCATCCCCTCTGCTAACATCCCCTCGCAGGTAAAGTTTTCAAATGCAGTCATTTTTCATAAACATTTTTTTTTGTTATTCATCATCATCGATCATCATCACCACAATCACCATCATCATCACCAATCATCATAATCAGCACCACTATCATCACCATCACCATCAATCAGCTCCACAGCCTCCGCTCCACTCAGCAGCGTCCGCTCCGCTCCGCTCCACTGCTTCACTCCGCTGCCTCCTCTCCACCAGCCTCCGCTCCGTCAGCCTCCGCTTCGCCAGCCTCTGCTCCGCCAGCCTCCGCTCCGCTAGCCTCCGCTCCGCCAGCCTCCGATACGCTCAGCAGCGTCAGCTCCGCTCCGCTGCCTCTGCTCTACTTGACTGCCTCCGCTGCAGCCTAGATTGTCTCCGCTCTATCCGTTGCCTCCGCTCCACTCCGTTGCCTCCCTGCCTCCGCTCCTATGCCTCCGCTCCATTGTCTCCGCTCCGCTCCACTGCCTCCGCTCTGTTCCACCAGCCTCCGCTCCGCTCAGCAGCGTCAGCTCCGCTCCGCTGCCTCTGCTCTACTTGACTGCCTCCGCTGCAGCCTAGATTGTCTCCGCTCTATCCGTTGCCTCCGCTCCACTCCGTTGCCTCCCTGCCTCCGCTCCATTGTCTCCGCTCCGCTCCACTGCCTCCGCTCTGTTCCACCAGCCTCCGCTCCGCCAGCCTCCGCTCCGCTCAGCAGCGTCAGCTCCGCTCCGCTGCCTCTGCTCTACTTCACTGCCTCCGTTGTAGCCTGCATTGTCTCCGCTCCATCCGTTGCCTCCACTCCACTCCGTTGCCTTCTCGATTTATCTTCGAAATGACGACCTTCCATATACACTTTCATCCCTTATTTCATCCCCTCACAGGTCGAGTTTTCAAAAAAGCTCATCCAAATATCGATTTATTTCTTATTAAGTGCCTAAATTCCAAGTTTCATGGTTTTATCATCAACAGCGACGAACTTCCACCATATCAACTTTCATCCCCTATTTCAACCCCTTAAAGCCTCTTTTTCGCAATAAAAGATAGCCTATGTTCTTTACCAAGGTCTATTCTATCTCTGTACCAAATTTCATCAAAATCCGTTCAGCGGTTTAGGCGTGAAAGCGTAACAGACAGACAGACAGACAGAGTTACTTTCGCATTTATAATATTATATAAGTATATAAGTATATATAAGTATGGATGGATAGTATGGATAGTATGGATAGTATGCATTATTTCGTACGGCCTTATTTTATGGGGATCTGCTGCAGACATTGAGTCAATTTTTATCTTACAAAAGAGAGCAATTAGAGCAATTTATAATTTGAAGACGCGTGTATCTTTAAGATTTTTTTTAAGGAAACAGATATTCTAACCCTGCCGTCGCTTTATGTTTTTGAAATAATCATGTATGTTAGGAAGAATATATGTGATTTTCCCACTAACGTCGATAAGCCAAAGGCTATTAGAAACACAGGGAAGCTTAAAGTTCCATCTTACAGACTGGCTAAAACCAAAAAGTCTTTTCTGGGAAATTGCATACGTTATTATAATAAAATTCCAAAAAATATTATAAATGAAACGAATACAAAATTCAGATCTATTGTCAAGAAGACATTAATATCAAAGGCGTATTATAAAGTTAATGATTATATGATGGACAGGGATATTTAGAAATAATTCCGATCCGCATTAGCGATCCCTTCAAATAGCGAACCTATTGTGTTAAAAATAAAGTTGTGTTAAATACTTGTGATGTATATGTCGGCGGCCGATTTAAAATCCGCCAGATCCCGAAATTCCTACGCATATCATGAAACGCCGCCATTTCATGATTGCCTAAATGTTGGCCAGGCATATCACGATGTTCCTGAAAAATATACGGCTGATCGATTAGAGCAACGCATTCGTCGATATTCCTAGCTCTATACCGGGCACATCGTAAAATAGTTTCTTTTTTGGCCACTTGGCGCTACGTATGCAATGGCGGCCGTGTCCAGCTGACCGGCCGTATTTGTTTACCGCGTGAAATATGTCGGCGTCACAACAAAATAATCTTTGAACCGAAAATAGTGATTGAATTCAAAATAGAAGTGCAAATGAAGCTTTTGAACATCAGCTCCATTCTTTTTATGTGAATGAAACGGATTCTGTGCACAATGTGAAAAAACCGTGGACGGCTGCCCGTATTTTGGAGGTTAGTATTTTGTTGTAGATCGATTAGAGCAACGCATTCGTCGATATTCTTAGCTCTATACCGGGCACATCGTGATATGCCGAAAAGAAGAAAATTTAAGTACGACGAGCGAAGCGAGGAGTGGTTAGTGTTAATTTTGATTACGACGCACGAGCCGAGCGAGCGAAGCGAGCGTGCCGCGGCAGCGGCCGGCGAAGAGCCAGAACCGATATGGCGGCGTTTCATGATAAGCCTAGGAATGTCATGATATGCCTAAACTGGCCATATCATGAAATGGCGGCGCTTCATGATATGCCTAGGAATTTCATGATCTGCCTAAACGTCACTAGGCAAATCGTTAAACGCTGGGTTTTAAACGATATGGCGGATGTCCCTTAGCCAATTCATGAAATGGCGGCATTTCACGATATGCCTAGGAATTTCGTGATCTGGCGGATTTTACGATCGGCCGTCAACATATATATCCATACTTGAAATTATAAATGTGAAAGTGCATGTGTTTGTATGTTTGTCCATCTTTCACGTCGAAACGGAACGACGGATCGACGTGATTTTTGGTATAGATATAGTATTTCATAGTATGGGACCGAGAGTGACATAAGCTACTTTTTATCCCGGAAAAAATGTACAGTTCCCGCGGGAACAGCGCGCGATCACCGAATTCGACGCGGGCGAAGCCGCGGGCAAAAGCTAGTAGGTATATTTTAAGCAGTATTTGAAGAAGACAAACGAAATCAAAATTAATTCCACTATTTAGCTATTCATGATAATCTACTAAAACTGTACTTATGTAGTTAGTGCATAGAATTATACCTACCCAATTTAACAACTCATTCTTGGCTGTTAAGCCCAAGATTTTTTTAGATGCTGTAAACCAGGGTTTCTTAAATATGCAGTCACGGACCACTTTCACAATTCAAACAATTCCGCGGACCCCTGTCAAAAATTTGTTTTTGGAAATTTCCTAGTAAGTAGGTTTACAGACTGACCCTTTATACATACTCTCATCTATGACTGACCTACTGTGGACCCCTGACACACATGCTACGGACCCCTAACGAATAATAACTTTAAGAAACCCTGCTGTAAACGCTCATGTGAGTCATGTGCGTCGCTATAGCTGCAAATGACAGCGGAACTGTGCAAAAGTGACAAAAGTGCATACAGATAAGCGTTGCTGCTAGCGTATGCGATAAGCCATTGTTCTTCTTATTATGAGGGTGTATTATTTATTACCTGACTTGAGTTTTTTTTTTACTGCGGTACCCCTTAAAAGTGGTTGTTCCGTGCAATGAACTCGAGGAAACTATTAGCAAGTTCCAGGAACGCAGGCCGCGGTGCCGAGTCGGCGCGGGGGCGTGGTCGGTGAACTGCCACAAAAATTCCTACCTTCACAACCCTTTACTTAGTATAGACCACACTTGCATTTATTACTGACTAGCTTATACTTGCGGCTTCGCTCGCGCGAATATTCGGACATGGCAGTTGAATGTTCCCATGGGAATGGGAAGAAGAACCCTCTTTTTTACTTTTCAAGACTCAACTGTTGAGATTATGGGACTTTCCTCGTTCATGGATACATCACGATGCTGTGGAAACAACAGAACAAAAATGAGCCTATGTGTTATTCCAGAGATCCATAACGATTCAACCAGAGGGAAATCTTTCCGGTCATTAAAAAAAATACTGCACACTTACAAATACACACAAACTCTCACATTTATAATATTAGTTGGATAAGAAATACCTACTTAGTGAGCATCTTTCTCAAGCATACCTAACATTTTACCTCTTCGATCTTTGCAGCACAGCTGTGAGTGTCACATGATATAACGCAGCGGATAAAGTGCTTAAATATGACAACACGATTCTTGTCGGGAACGGTAGTGTGACCCGATATTTGACGAACCTTGAATACCGATGTTCAATGCTGACATATACCTACATCCATGTTCATTCGAATTTTGTTTGTTTACACTGCGAAAACTGATATGTCAGATTATAAGTAGTCGGAACGAGAATTAACGTAATCGCGTTAAGACTTTCACGTGCGAAAGTGTAATAATAGGAAGCGCCGTTTTTAGGGTACCGTACCTCAAAAGGAAAAAACGGAACCCTTATAGGATCACTTTTTGTCCGTCTGTCTGTCTTTCTGTCAAGACCCTTTTTCTCGGGAACGCGTGGTGATATCAAGCTGAAATGTATATAAAATACTGAGGTCTACTGTCCCTTGGTTCTGAGCCAACGCAATCAAAAGATGCAGCCGTTTACGCTGCAAATTTCCGCAAATTTTCGAAACTCACAAGGGAATCAAAACCTACAGGGTACTTCCCGTGAACTCAGAATCTTGAAATTTGGTATGAAGGTAGCTATTATAACACAACCAAGTAGAAAAGTCTGAAAATCTTGATTTTTTGTCTGTCTGTAAATATCAATGACCAATATAATCTGACCCCACACTGCGTACATTTTGCTTAAGAGTAGGGCTCTGCATACACTGGATGTATTAAATCACTCGGAAAAGTGAGAAATTTCTTTCAATTTCCCGTTTACTTACATACATATAAATGTGTACGGAACCCTCGGTGCGCGAGTCCGACTCACACTTGCCCGGTTTTTTTATAATTTCTGGCCTATGCACGTCCGTATGGACACAGGCATACCATTGAAATACTTCGCAGGTGTGTACAGGTTTCCTGACGATGATTATCTTCACCGAAAACGTCATGGTAAATTTGAAGTGCAAGTTCGCACCATAAGTTCCGAAATCCTCAAAAGTTGAACCTACTTTAAAGGTACTACCGCGCGCCGCCTTGAGAGAGATCTCTCTAATTATGGTGTCTGCACCATACAAGCATAGTAAAAGAGAACAATTAGGTTCACTACGAACAAAAGTACATCGCGCGGCTTAAATGTGTGCGCATCGGTTTGCGCCGGTACGCACGCATCCGCCGCACGCACACACTGATAATTTAAGGAGGATTACGTTTTCTTTAGTCAAGGCTGCGCTGCCGTCGGTGCCGTACGTTTCGATTTTAGCTCGCTCGTCTTGCGCTCGCTTTACAATCGCGTACTCGTACTTACCTACGTAATTTTTTGTATTAGGTATACTTAGTTGTAAATTAGTAGTACTTATAATTATAAGTGTAGTGTGATAGTTTCGTGCAAAGATATATAAAAAAATAATAGATACCTACCTACCTATAAACAATATAGTTATAGTATTATGTGTAGGAAACATGAGTATAGTATGTACACAGTCGCCATCACCACTTCGGCGAATTTATAAATAATATTTTTGAATTTAGCATAATAATAATAATAGAGCGGCATAGAATCTGGTTTCTCTAGACACAGATATTAGACAATTTTAAGTTAACTTTCATACTACAATTATTAGCCGGTAGGTAATTAATTAATCTAAAATATACATCGACAACCCTAAGCGTCCGCGCTGGAGTAGGCAGGTAAGTCTCCTAAAGGGTCGGAGTGTGCATACTTGTTCTCTTTTACTATGATACAAGGTAGGGCACCATACCAGGACTACGATACGAGTACACGGCTTTATCTACGTAGCGCCGCACGAACGATTTCCGTACCAATCGGTTTAGTTTTAGGCAAGATATATGTCCAATTATAACAAATGCAAGTATCAGAGCGTGGCCAAGAGTTTACTCGCTGGGGCAATAAAGGATCTCCCGCATTCAAGGTGGCAAATATATCACCGAATAAAAGATTTATATCTATTCGCTTAGGCGTAGGAAATCCCAGGGTCCTTGGGTCTCGGTCGGTTGGTGCATTTTAACATAATGTACATGAACAGACATGAAAATAAATTATTCATAGTATTAGAGACGGATTGATCTTAATTCCGTGGGAAGGGGATTTGTGGCGGGCCCTCGGAGATAAATGGTCGATAACATTTTTATTGGCTACTAGCTGTTAGCTGCGCCTTTGGCCGATGACGTGACGTTTCTATAAACTGTGGAAGTATCTATGCTTAAACGGGGTTTCACGTTACGAGTAAAACCGTCTGAATATCATACATTGCGGGCTTTGAATAAGCCACCACAGCATTTATAACGTTCGTAGTTCGGTAGCTCGGCAATCTACAGGATGATTTCGGAGTCGTGATTCCAACTATTAATTTCTGACTTAGTAATAATGATTGCGATGTGAACTGAAGGGACTGAAACTGAAAGAACATGCCTAGTCACTTTTTTAAAATTGAGATTTTAATCTTGAAATATAGAGCTCACAAAGTTCTATGACTTACCATTAAATTAAATAATCTGAAAACAATATAAAATCTATTTTTTTATCTTTTAATTAAATGGTAACCATAGTAATTGTTCGTGATGACTAACTTTTAAACCGCTATAACTCAAAAAGATACTTAGGATACTAGACACGTTCTTTCCGTGGACCCTTCAACTGTTTATGCTTTAATTTAAACACTGATTATTGTCACTACTTTTTAATCTCCAACCTTTTTGAAAACTGACCGTCTGCTAGAATACTTAAGAAATTATGAGTAATAATGTCACATTACGTCAAAGTCAATCCACATGAAAATAAAGATTGAAAGAGTAGGGAGACCATAATCTCCATTCATTCCAGTTTTTTTTTTGTGGTTGCTGTACATCCAACTAAGGCCTTAGTCATTAGTCCTATCTTATTATTGTGAGCATTTGACAAAAGTATGTTGCTACTCGGATTATTGTATTCGTATTGCGGAACCCCGCCGGTTTATCTAATCCTACTAAATTATATTATAAATCCAAAATGTTGTCTTTGTTAATTGCCCACCAAATACAAAGCCATTAAGTTTTTTCTGGATAAATCCGGGATAAAAAAATATTATTATTTCGATAATAACATGACGTATCATGATCTATTCACAAACTAGTCCTAAATACTGCATTAAACAAGTTGATGACAGTCTTTCAATATTGACGCCGGCGAAACACCTTCATTACTTGTTTAAACATTACTTCGGAGTTCGCCGACAGCCTCAATTTGCCCGCGCTTGAACTATTAATCTTATGTTTGAATCAAAGTTTCAATGGATAAGCTCCGAAATTAACGCTAAGGAAACTAACCGATCATGCGGTATTCGGCACGGTTCCGAGCGGTTCGATGATTTTTGATGACAGGGCCAATGCTTGATGACTACCAACAAGTTAATTAATACGTCAATATATTTGAATTTCGAACAACCACGTATACTTAATGGCATCCACGAAGACGCGTGATTTTGTCAAAATTAGACATTAATGACATTGTAATAAGAACCACGGCACGCGTCTTCGTGAATGGCTCTACCTATAATCTCCATGCAGTTATTGCTCATTTATTCCACTTTAAACGATTGAAAACTATACAATAACATATGAAAATATTTTTTCACACCTCTCCTTCAAAAAAGTAACTTTTCCTCCCTGACGAGAGGGAGCAAAGTGCAACTTTTCTGTTCAAGGCTTTTCTAAGTGTTTTATTGCAAATGGAATTTTTTGAAGTTGATAATTGTAAAGCCACGCCATTTTTTATGCTGGTTGTTCGTTAATAATATGTAGTTTTTTTTTTTAAGTTTCTTAATGCTCGGTGTGAAAAGTTGTATGAGCCACTCGGGAGTAAAATTATTTTCATCTTGGGCGTTAACACTTGAATCCTTCATTACGCTCAGGATTCTATTGTAGAATCCTTCGCTACATTCTGGATTCAATGTACGCCCTCGCCGTAAATACACCGTTTTGCTCCCTTGTGACACAAATAACTATTTCATCGCTAGGGTGGAAAGTATTTTTTTTTATTTTTCGATTAGCCACGGAGTCGAAGATATTTGAGTTACGTCAATGACACTTTTTTTTCACTTTTCGGTATAGCCATCTATATGCACGTCGTGACCAAGGAGTTTATATACAACACTGGAGGTTGAACGCCGTACATCCGTTTGAAACAAGAAATTTGATCTTTATTACGTCACGAACATATTCCATCTTTTTCTTTAGTTAGGTTAAGAAAGAGATGGAAGTCATTCGTGAAATGTGATAGAAAGAGATAGAATATATAAATAAGTAATAAAGGTCAAACTTTTTCGTTCGGCGTACAGCCCCCAGTTTTGTATAATAAGCTTCTTGGTCGTGACCAACTTGTTTTTTGGCAAGTGGCCTGGTCTAGAAGGTACCGTTGGAGGTTGGATATAAGTAAGTAGTTATTATTCTCTTTTTTTCGTAGTATTTTACTTTCCTCACAATCGAAATGAACAGTAGTGTAGTAGTGTAGATTCCCCATTTCCCCTCGAACTATTATATAAAATATCTCAGGTGAAATGGGTCACTTTCCACCCTTGGTTATCAATCTACTAATGTTTAACCTCTATCTAACTCTCAGTATCTATAAACATATCAATAATAGACTATAACAAACTTCGTATTATGGTTGTCATCGTATTACCGTATGTAACTGACGGACTGACTGTAAGACAATCCGCATCCTAAACCAACCACTGAAGCTAGAAACTTGAAATTTAGCAGATGCGCTATACTAATAATAATAAATGTTTATGTTTTGTATGGTGTTAAGTACGTTGCTGTAAACAAAAGTATGCAGCTACTTTTGATGCTGACCGTACATATCTGGAATCACCACCGTTATCATTATAATCATCGCCTATATAGGGACGGACGTTCCATCGCAGGTTAGACCAACGCATACTCAAAATGAGAGGGTTTGGGTCGTTGGTTCCCAAGCGGGCCCAGTACTATTAGGAACCTCACACATACCATTGAATTGCTTCGCAAGTGAGTGGTTTCATCACTAAATTTTCCTTCACCGTGAAGCTCATAGCAAATTTCAAATGCCATTTCGCACATGAATTTCGAAAAACTACGAGGTACAAACCCGGATTTGAACCCACGATACTCTGTTTGCGAGGCCATAGGTCAAACAACTAAGCCACTACGGCTGTACCACCATCACTGTTATTAATGTATGGCTTAGATATTAAAGCTCCGCATGACCTTGTTTTTTTTAATAAAGTGTATTATTATTTTTAGGTATAAATAGGTAGTAACCAAAAATAGCGCACGCTAACGAAACGCTAAATCAAAGTCAAAGTCAAAGTCAAAATACCTTTATTCAATTTAGGCTATAACAAGCACTTATGAATGTAAAAAAAAATCTACCACCGGTTCGGAAAAACCTCTGCTGAGAAGAATCCGGCAAAAAACTCAACGAGGTATATATATAATTTTAAAACAGATTTACAATATTACTAAATGATATGTATGTCGGCGGCCGATCGTAAAATCCGCCAGATCACGAAATTCCTAGGCATATCGTGAAATGCCGCCATTTCATGAATTGGCTAAAGGACATCCGCCATATCGTTCAAAACTCACCGTTTAGCTATTTGCCTAGTGACGTTTAGATCATGAAATTCCTGCATATCATAGCGCCGCCATTCATGTTTAGGCAGATCATGAAATTCCTAGGCATATCATGAAACGCCGCCATATCGGTTCTGGCACTTCGCCGGCCGCTGCCGCGGCACGCTCGCTTCGCTCGCTCGGCTCGTGCGTAGTGATCACAATTAATACTAACCACTCCTCGCTACGCTCGTCGTACCTAAATTTTTCTATATAAATAAATAACAACTAGTGAATACTTTATTTACCAACAAAATACTAACCTCTAAAATACGGGCAGACGTCCATGGTTTTTTCACATTGATTTTGATCCGTTTGATTCACATAAAAAGAACGGAGATGATGTTCAAAAGCTTCTTTTGCACTTCTATTTTGAATTCAATCACTAGTTTCGGTTTAAGGATCATTTTGTTGCGACGCCGACATTTTTCACGCGCTAAACAAACACGACCGGTCAGCTGGTCACGGCCGCCATTGCATACGCAGCGCCACCAGTGGCCAAAAAAGAAACTATTTTACGATGTGCCCAGTATAGAGCTAGGAATATCGACGAATGCGTTGCTCTAATCGATCTGCCGTATTATTTCTCAGGAACATCGTGATATGCCTGGCCAACGTTTAGGCATATCATAATGGCGGCGTTTCACGATATGCCTAGGAATTTCGTGATCTGGCGTATTTTACGATCGGCCGCCGACATGTATACTGTTAATTTCATTTGTCTAAGGGGCAGTTTCACCATCCATTGATTAGTGTTAACTGATGGTTTTATGTGATGCCGTCTCTATTTGTTTCGTTCGAATAGATGGAGACGGCATCACATTTAACCGTCAGTCAACACTAATCAGTGGATGGTGAAACAGCCCCTAAGAGTAATAAAAACCGGCCAAGAGCGTGTCGGACACGCCCAAAATAGGGTTCCGTAGCCATTACGAAAAAATTAAATAATATTTTTCTAAGGATTTCTTATTTTATACGGAATCTTCCAAGTTTAGGTATATTTTATACCTTAGGCTGCTATTTACTCATAAATTACTAATAATTCTCAAGCAAACTTAGCCGTTATAGTTTTACTTGTAAATTTGATATATTTACTACCATCCTGATTTTTTTCAAATTTTTCCACTCACCGGTTTAGATTTTAGAGGGGGGGGACGCTCGATTTTTATGAAAATTTGCACTTTAAAATTAAATATTTCGCAAACAAAGCACTGAATCGAAAAATCTTAGCAACCCCCTAATGGTTTTAAAAGACCTACCCAACAATACCCCACACTATAGGGTTGGATGAAAAAAAAAAACACCCCCACTATGGCACGTCTATGGGAGGTACCCTAAAAAAAATATTTTTGAACTTTTAAGTGTACCATTTTGTCGGCATAGTTTACTATATATTACATATGTTTGTTTATATATCCGTGCAAAATTACAGCTTTCTAGCATTGATAGTCCCTGAGCAAAGCCGCGGACGGACAGACAGACAGACAGACAGACAGACATGGCGAAACTATAAGGGTTCCGTTTTTGCCATTTTGGCTCCGGAACCCTAAAAACATATGACCTAGTGGCTTTTAGAGTATTAGCTCTTTGTGTAACTACCTACCTATTTTCTGTATCGCTTAAGTACCTATTGTGTTCAATAAAGCGTCATGTATTTTATTTTGTATTCTACCAAAAAAGAACGGTGAAATATTTATATTCCAAAATCTAATAGCCACTTTTCAGGTCAGCATGATATTGGACCCAATTCCATCCATTAACAAAATTACGTTAAAAAATACTTTACCATTTTTATTGTACAAAAAAATGTGTTCAACAAAGGATGGCGCTTAACTGTTGTTTCCTGCGACTCTGTCTGCGAAGAATTCGTTTATCGGTATTTTTCGGAAATTATGCAATTTTGCAGAATAACAACTATCTATCCTATGGCCACCCTAAAATCTCAAACTATATAGTACCAAAGTCCATCTAAACTGGTTCATCAATTTGAGATTGAAGAGGTAACCGACAGGCAGATAGTTACTTTTGCATTTGTAATTATTAGCAAGGATTCAGGCCAAATCACACGATATATTTCTACTTACAGTTTTATTTAGTGGTTTTGTTATTGTAAAAGGTTTTCTGGAAGAGATCGCTTGGAAGCGATAAGGCCACCCGCTTACCTTGTAATTATCTCCCTGTTTACTTGTTTTTTGTGCCGCTTACTATTGTGGTCTACAGTAAGAGTCAGAGTGTATAGAGGTTGATAACAAGTGCACTATGTTAGCCTGAACAGTCAACTAGCAAAAGTTGATCCACTGGAGCGACAAAAACGTTTTGCTCCAGGAAATTAACATATTAGTGCAATCTGAATCGTTTTTATTGCTGTTAGTTCGGCACTCGCTCGGATTTTACTGGGGGATATGCATAAAATAAATATTACTTGCTCAAGCATACATAATTATATAGTCATTGATGGAATATTATATGTACCTACTGAAGAATTTTTTAATTCTCTTTTGACATATGAATTTGATAGTGAAAATGTTTCTTACTACGTATGTTTTACCAACAAATATTGAGGTATTAATAAATAAGATATTTTCTTTACAATTCCGTAGTTTTTCTTATTTAAACTAACTTAATTTTGCGGTCAACCGCATATCACAGAAAGCTTATATTCTACATTTGGTACGAAACCCTAAATGTGCGAAGGCCAGTACGCACTTGAACATCATTCCGCTATAGCTTGCACAAACTTTTGCAACGACTGCGACGCAGGCGTGATCCAGTTCGCAAACTACGACCAATATCGCGCTCAAAATTCAGTAGCGCGCAAAACGCGTGTTACTATGCTCTGAAATATTTAAGCAGCATAATTTGAGAATTTAAATTGGTTTAATTTTTAACCCTAATCCCCCTGTCGAGTACAATTAGTTTACAGCCAGATAGCGTCAAGCTCATTAAGATCACTAAAGCCAATAAGCAGGGAGAAATAACTTGATGTTACAAAAGAAGCTGAAATTGTCGGTTTCCTACAAATTTCCCGAACAGATTAACCACTTTTGTTCCTCCGCATTTTATATGAGACATTCAAAATTAGAAATTAAATTTTCATAGAGCCTATGCCGAAATGACATAAATATACAAGTTATACAACTTGTAAAGCTAGCTTCATACGTAGAGCTAGTTAATTGTTTTATTAAAGACAAGCATGAGTTCAATTTAATTTGCTTCAATATCACTTACAAGGGGACCAGTAATGCTCGACCCTATACTGCTCAGCCATCACTGTACGACTTGATAATACGAACTCATTTTGGATTAGAATTATCAAGTCGTACAATATTAGGTCGTGCATTATTAGGGTGTCCAAATTTTTGCTCGGCCTGTTAATGCTCGACCTGTTACTGTATGTCGTTATAATCGAATCGAATGACCATAGATTTGTGTTAGGTTGTGTTAGGTCCAATTGTGACCACAATGTGCGAGCCGAGCGAGCGTAGCGAGCGTGCCGCGGCAGCGGCCGGCGAAGCGCCAGGACCAAATTAAGTTATTTTCTACTAAATTTATTAATATTCGGTGTACACGAAAAACATGATCAATCGTGCGAATCGATTGCTTGCTGTCAAAAGTGTGCTCCGATTATTAGGTCGTACAAAATCAGGTTGTCCAATAGCACCTTGAACATTATCGGTACAGGGTGATAAAGCTCGACCCGTATTCCAAGTGACATGTGATTGAATTATCAGGTCGTACAAAATCGGTCGAGCATTGTCTAGGTCGTACAATAACTACACCCACTTACAATATTATTGTTTTTTAGGGTTCCGTAGTCAACTAGGAAGCTCAGACACCGTTAGTACTAGAAAGCTGTAATTTGACATGAATATACATATCAGTCACGCCAACAAAGTGGTACAATAAAAAAAAGTAAAAAAAATATTTTAGGGTAACTCCCGTAGACGTAAACTGGGGGTGATTTTTTCTTTCTCGACTAACCCTATATTGGAGTATCGTTGGATAGGTCTTTTAAAACCAGGGGGGTTCCTAAGACAATTTTTCTATTCAGTGATCTGTTTGCGAAATATTCTACGTTAAAGTGCAAATTTTCATTGATATCGACCGTCCCCCCCCCCCCCCCTAAAATCTAAACTGTTGGGTGGAAAATTTTAAAAAAATTCAGAATGGTAGTAAATATATCAAATTTACAAGGAAAATAGCGGCTAAGATTGCTTGAGAATTATTAGTAGGTTAAGAGTAAATAGCAGCCTAAGGCATAAAATATACCTAAACTTGGAAGATTCAGTACACAATACGAAATCCTTAGAAAAATATTATTTGTTTTTTTCGTAATGGCTACGGAACCTTATCCTGGGCGTGTACGACACGCTCTTGGCCGGTTTTTTTCTGGAGTCAACTTGTGTTTTATTGAATTTTAATCAAAGATTCTAATAAATTCAAAGTACCTACTCATTTTTCGATTATTATTGTCGATTTAGATTATTATTTTTAAACTATTATTGCATTAAAAGTTAAAAATAAATCTATGAACCTATTCAACAAGGACTAATAAAATGTTCTATTTTTACTAAGACAGCAACAAAAACAATCACATACTTACTACACAATATAAATAAAATATTTGTCTTTGAAATAAGCCTGAAGAAGTCTTAGAAAGGGATATAATACACGCGGATAACATCACAGCACTATCTTAATCCAAGACTGAGGCGTCGCGGTTTACGATTTCACACGGAGATGTTAAATGGGGTTGTTATAACCAATAGTTTGTAACAATAGCATTGGATAGGTATACCAGAGTATAAAAATTACCATCGGATCTTTAATATGCATACGCAAAAAACTGGAGTAACAATTTGTAACATGCGGCGAGGCCTTGGAAACGCGTAGAAAATTTCATTTTTTTTCTCTGCAAATAAGATGATTTCACCCGTACAGTTAAATTTAAACTTCATCCGAATTTTGTATGAAATTGCGATGAATTTTGCAAGTTGGCACAGCGTGAAATTGTATCTGGCTTGCAGCAGCCGTCAAGCTGACGCTAAAATACTTCCTTTTGGATAGACGTCATAAGTTTGGCGTTGAATATTCCCGATTTGAGGTCAAAAACACATATATTCATACATCAGGTAGCTATACAATGATACCTTTAATAAGATAAAATATAAAGTTCATGTTGGTTCAATGTTAAATCAATCAACTGAAAGGTTTTTCATCAAACTCGTTTTATACGTTTCAAAGCAAGATGGCGTACCTTTTATGTACCTACTTATTGCGAAAAAAACGCTTTTTATGTCCATTAATTCTTTCTTTTTTTTAGTCTTGTTACAATTCCAAAAACGGAACGTTGATCTTTATCTACCCTGAAATTAGAATCCGATCTTTAAAAGGACTGTACAGGTCAAGCCCCGCTATAATAGGGAAAAGGGACATTATTGTTCGACACAACTCCACGAGATACCGAAAGGATGTAGGTACCCATCAAAAGAAAGCCAAAGAGCATCAGATACAAAGTGATTTTGTAAGTGGAAACGAAATCTTTCAGCAATGTAATGTCAGCATCGCGTGACTTAAAGTAGCGTGGTGAAGGTGTACCAACAGCAGGTAATGGAACCCGCCGAGTGCAACTAGTTCGCGAGCAAGCGGATAGTCTTCGGTAATGTCGTATGCAATAAACAGATATTCACTTTATTTGCCTCAGTAGATATGGAAAACTTCTGCCGTACAGACTGTGGATCTAAATTTAATGATACCTGCACTCCACAAGTACGAGTGGTTTAGTGGCGTTCGTGCTATATCCGATGTTTGAACGGCGATATGTGATCTCACTTACTCTCTAACTTTGCGCGGTAGTTTTGATAGTTATAAAATAATGCTTTTCTTTCAATAAATATTATTAAATATTCTGAAAATTTTATATTTATTATGAAAATATTTCAATACTTTTGAAATCCATGTTACATTGTTGTAGTGTAGAGTATATGTTATATAAACATAATTATGTGTAGTTCCCAAACAGCACTGGGGCCGCGTGGTAACTAACAGCTAAAGACCGCTCATTCTGAGAGGTTTGTACCCAGTAGTGCGACGTATATAATTCGTATATTCGTGTATTCGTATATCGGTTAAATTACTGGCACTTGAGGTATTCCATTTTAGGCCTCTACGTTGGCAACGCATCCGCAATACCCCTGGTGTTGCAGATGTCTATGGGCGGTGGTGATCTCTTACCATCAGGAGACCCACTTGCTCGTTTGCCATCCAGCCGAATAAAAAAAAACTGGGATGAAGGGCTAAATTTGATACTCATTTTGTTATTTGTAGTAAGTCTAGCTCCCAATTTCTTCTACAGTTCAGCACCGTTGCACGACGCAAATAGGATATTCTTACACGCATCATATTAATAAAACTGCTGTGTAGATAAGGTACCTCGCTGTGTTCATTTGAAAACAGTGAAAGACAAAGGAATGATTTCAGTTACGTGTTCCATAACGGGGGTGCAAAAATGTTGTGAACGAACCAGGTGCGCGCAACAGACGTGAGTAAATAAATCCGGCACACAAATTAGGGTTGCCAAATTTGCCAATGTTACTTCGGGATATTAGTTTCTACTAGCTTTTGCAGCAGCTCGCGCAGAATTAGTATGTAGTTTGAAACTTTTACTAAAATCCCATAAGAATTCGCAACGTACACACACACAAAATAATAAAATTAATATAATAATGATAATTAATATAATTGTTAATTAATATCTAAATTATATTGTATCGATTCATTCCAAATAATCAAGTAATATTATAAACATTAACTGCAACAATCCTATTATTTAAGGATTACTAGTTAAATAATAAAATGTACGTGTATTGCATTATTGAAATAAACCGATTTCATTTTTTTTACACGCACATTATATTCTTCACTTTCGGTGTAAAAATAACACCTGTGAAAAAAAGTCATGTCTCTTTGTAGACCAAGCGGTTAAGGTTTTGAGATTTTACAAAGATATTGTAAGAATATCTGGATAAAAAATAGCCTAGCCTATGTGTTATTCCAGAGGTTCTGCTATGAATAGAATAGCTAATCACAAGACAGACATTTATTCACATTCACAAAGACACACAAATATAACCAAACTAAAAAACAACAACAGCAAACACAAATAAAACAAAACTAATAGACGACTAACTAGAACTATGTTCTACGGTGGCAGGGTTAGAAATCAATTGGTTCAACCTGTACCTACTATGATTGCTACTTTTGATAATTATGTGAATATATTCTTCTATTGTTCGTAGAACAACCTTATTAAACATCGTTTGCGCGTAACAACTATGTATCAATTTGTAAACTAATAATCAATGTCATGAGACAAGAGTAAATAAAAATACAGATAATAAATAAGCTGTTTGTGTATCAACAACTGGGTCATAAATAGAAGATGGCAAGATCGAGTCCTAAAAACACCAGGTCATGTTTATTACATTTTGAAGGCAACCCTGCATCAACAGGGCGAGGTAGGTAACCGACTTCTCACTTACGGACCTTGCTCCGTCGTCACCGACTGGTGAAGCACAAAGTAAGCGAATACTAAACTTTGTTGACAATAGTGTTACTTCTCCTTATAACTGTGAGGTCGTAAATAAAATACTGTCTCGTAATCGTAAATAATACATATTAGAATCGCTCGCATATTATTAGAGACGTCTCAGCTGAGTATGATTTATCAATATTAAAATAGTAACGCGTGAAAATGTAATGCGAGCACTAGCTAATACCATTTACGAGTAGAGCTGTAAAGGTTTGTCATTTTATTATTTAGGAACTGTTATTTTTTGCCCTTTTTAGATAGTTTCAGATACTTACTGGGAAATATGAAGAATAGTTTTAGTCGCGGCAACAGATAGTAGTTTTTATAAAGTATCTGCCATAGTGATCCGATGAATGTCGTTCGCTTCGCCGCATGCTGCATACGGCGACCGCAAAAGTGTAAAGAACACGGTAGTCGGCCGCATTCGGCGAGCGAAAGCTGCCTGCCACCGCCTTAATATGGCCGCCGCAGTAGACGGAACAGACTAATGTAAAGGCGACAGTCGTTCGTTGAAGTAGTTTGAAACAAATTCGGCGACCGCATTAGGTGAACGACGTAGTGTAATTGCCACTTTAAGGTGCGACCAAACCGCTGCTTAAAAAACGGTGACGGCACGGAATCGCAGTGACGTACCGTATGCGCACTGTTTTTATCGCATGCTCTCTACACCGCTGCTTAAAATACGGAATCGCAGTGACGTGTCGTAAACTTCAGGTCTTTACTGAACAAAAGTCGTGATGTTTACGGCACGTCACTGCGATTCCACACCTTTTGCGTATTTTAAGCAGCGGTGTGGAAAGCATGCAAAAAAACGGTGCGCATACGATGCGTCACTGCGATTCCGTACCGTCACCGTTTTTTAAGCAGGGGTTTGGCCGCACCTTTAATGCCACCTGATAAACTGTCTAAAATTCTAACGACTTAGATAACAATGAGCCAAGCTTCTACTTGATTATTTTTATATTGTTCCGTTGTTAATGGCAGCGAGTGTAATTGTCGTAAGTGTACTTTAACATCAATTCTCACGATATAAAGTATTATTAAGAACACAGTTTAAAAAGTAAAGGTGCCGCTAAAATTGACTTCAAACCACACATCCCCTTACCTTTATCGTGTGAAAAACCTCAACCGTTAAAAAGCGTCCAAAATTTAAATAAATCACATTGGTGTCGGTCAGTACACTAATTAACTGGCGCGTCCCACGATACCACGGTTACAGATGGACAGTCGAGCCGCTCGGACCGTGTAATTAGTCCGACCAATCCGGTACGTTAAGAGAATTAAAAAGCAGTAAATAAATGGCATTAGTTTTAAGCAGGACCCGGTTACCTACATTCTTGACGGATAATGTTTTGCTGTTCAAATAAACTAACTAGATTTTGCTTCAGTTAATTTGTTTTTATGTAAAAAATAAAAATATCATCTTTCAGGCAAATAGAGAATAATTAAGGATGTTTTGATACTAAAACTTGGCCTTTTAGCGCTTAGGTACATTATTTTCAGATAAGTAGACTTAGATACTTGACAATCGTAGGTCTTTTGAGACTGATCATACCAGTTGATATTCAAAAATATAGTTTGAACTATTTGTCTCTGAGCATACAAAAGTCAACGTAAAATGTAGAGACTATTAATTAACAAATATTCAGTCCACACAACAGTACCTATCAACACAAAATTAAGTTATTAATATATTTTTCATTTTGACATTATTTACTTTGTTTTCAAAACTACTGCCTAAATGAAAATTTATACTTGAAGAAAAAAATCGAATAAAATCACTGTATCTCTGCTCAAAGTGTCCACTTCAAGATAAATATGTTTTAATAGTCTATTAATCGATCAATCGTGAATCGAGTCATTATTGACTAAATGCTAATACCTCTCTGAAACCCTTTTTGCTAAGGGCTCACTGCAGCAAAGAGCCACTTGACTTTGACTAGCCATTCAACGGAATGAAAAATTACGCAAAATTTAACAACTCGAAATGGGTCGAAATGGCTACCTATTTAATTTAACATCCCATATTAGCTTTATGCGTCTAGTTACTATTAAGGTAATTCTTGTTCCCTTTAACTAATAATGAATGTAATAGTCTGAAAGCGTAATACGAGTAGGTGTCCACTTAGTTTACACCCATCACATAAATTAATGTTTTTTTAAAGAAAAAAATGTATAACAAAAAAATTTAACCGACTACAAAAAACCATGAAAATAATTTTCTACCAGTCTGAAGTCGGTCGGTGCCTCAGCACGAGCCAGCAGGAGTGGAGTCATCTACCTCACCTACGCACTATATTAGGCTTCAATCACTCCTGCTGGCTCGTGTTGAGGCACCGACCGACTTCAGAGTGGTAGAAAATTATTTTCATGGTTTTTGTAGTCGGATCAATTTGTTGTTATAAATTTTTTTTTCACGCTTTTTAGTGTAAATTATCTAAGATACAATAGTTTAATATCAACTGCTCGTCACCTTTTACGAAAGATTGCTTTTTCCAATGTTATGCAGAGACGTTCATTATTGAGGAGTCTTAGTGCTTCACTACCCGTTTTACAATATGCATTACGAGGAGCATAAATTGCTTAGCAACTGTGTCAAAGTAATTGAAATTCAATCCGTGAAATACTTGTTAACTACGATGGTCAACTGTGGTCTTCATCATCAGTTCCATTTTACCAAATTATGATTTTCATTAGCAAATGCACGAGTTACTACTGAATATATCCAATTTACTATAGGTGTCCCTACAACATTTGAAGAGTTCCATCGATTTCCTTAAGATCCAATCATCAGATCCTGATTTGGTGCTTATGGGACCTATTGGATGTTTAATATGTTAAGTATGTATTTATCTATATAAGTATGTTTATCCGTTGCCTAGTGTCCATAGTACAAGCTTTGCTTAGTTTGGGACTAGGTCAACTGGTGTCAAGTGTCCCACGATATTTATTATTTATTTATTCCTAGACGAACGCAAAAAAACAAATCGGTTCATAAATGACGGAGTTCTAAGGTAACAAAAAAAAACAAATTGATAACCTCCTCCTTTTTTGAAGTCGGTTAATAAAGCCAACAGAAAGGTTTGCTTATATTATTTTCTGTCCAAGGCTAACTAAATAGTTTCCAGGTTTGAATAGGTGAATGTAAGTAAACCTTCACCGATCTAATAACCAAAATATAATTGTAGTACCTGGGCTACCGAGCTTCGCTCCAGCTAAAATGGGTTACATTTGGGTCGGTGTTAAATTTGGTTAAAATACCTGTCGGTTAAGGTATGCAAAAAATATTTTTATAAACATAACCTGTAATAGATTTTGTTACATGTTATATTTGCATATTTTACATCATAGAAAAACTAAAAATAATAAAAATTAAAAACTAAATTTTATTCGGTTACTTGATTGGTGCCAGTCGACATCAATAACAGATCGTGTAACTACTAGTTAGTATTAAATAAACCGAAACTACCGTACAGTTTAACTTAAGGTTTCTAATAAAACACGTAACGACCCACGATTATACATTACGATTACGTCGAATTTACGTTATTATGTCGAATACAAAACCCTAATTAAAAAGTCTAACGATCTACTTCATGCAAAATTTTATGAGTCAAGATCCATTTAAAGGCAATTATGATCGCAATTCAGGTTACCTACGCAATTAGCCCTGAGTATAGCCTCACCGTGCTTGTTATAAGCATCGGCCAAGCTCCACAATAACACAACAAAGCGCATATTAACATCTAAACAAACAATCCATATTAAAAACACCGTCCACTTGCGTACAAAATTAATTTGGAAAGTAATTTGCGTAATGAAGACAGCTGTTAGCGCTAGGAAGATGTTCTGCGAATAGAACCAACTAATTTGGACGACACGGTTTAAAATAGCGTATAATAAAAGTTAATGGAACCGCCCTCTTCATGATTCTTGGCGAAGGCTGCTCATTTTCCTGGCCGTCGTTTTCGCTATGGTAATTAGCATTTTGGCACTAAGGCACGAATAATTTGGAAGACTAGGTGTTACAGGTACGCTGGCGAAGTTTTGATTTCGGAACGTTTACGTAAAATGGACGACCGTTCTGAATGCAATTTAAATTTTAAATAGATACCTATATTACTTTTTATTAGAGCTCTTTGGTTAAAAAATAACTAAATAAATACATCAAAAACATGTTTTTGGAATTCAATCAACTTTCCCACACAGCAATTTTCCTCCGTACTATGCTGTAATATTTCCGCGCTAAACAAATGTTGAAATAAAAGCTCTTCCCGGAAAAAGTCTCGTAACTTTCAGCATCATTCATATAGAGCACAGTGATAATGCGACAGATCCTGTTGCTTTGAATAACAGTTTGCAAACTGATGCTCAAAGTGTTACGGTGGCGTTGGTTTTATATGGACCTGTAATTCAGCGAATACATGCCAAGTAATTCCTATATACTTAGGTAACTTAATAAATTGGAGTGTTACTGCTGTCCAACTTTCAACTTCAACGTTTCGCTCTTGCGGGGACACAAAAAATTGTGTATTATGTTACTATTTTCATGTGTGTTTTCTTGTATATTTTTTTTTGTTATTTGTGTGTAATTGTATAAATATTGTATTTGTGTGTCTTCCGTATTAGTGAATAAATGTCTCCTTTCTTTCTAACTTATTCACAAAAACGGTCATTTGAAAGAAGTATATTTTTTTTGTTGGTTTATAAAATAATTTAAGCATTTTGGTATTTGATCAGTGGCCTTGTCTATATTTACTAAGAATACTCGTTTTTTATTCGGTGTTTGTCGTTATTTACGTATTTTTCCTTTTGTTGAAATTGGCAATTATGTACCAAGTAACATTAAATAAACGTAAAGACGCTGATGAATATTTTCCCTATAGAAATAAGCTAAATATGCGGCAACAATACGATACATAAATATAAGTTTATCAAAGAACTAGCTTTTGCCCGCGGCTTCGCCCGCGTGGAATTCGGTTATCGCGCGCTGTTCCCTCGGAAACTGTGCATTTTTCCGGGATAAAAAGTACCTAGCCTATGTCACTCTCCGGCCCATAAACTATCTCTATGCCAAAAATCACGTCGATCCGTCGCTCCGTTTCGTTCCGAAAGACGGACAAACATATAAACACACACACTTTCGCATTTAGAATATTAGCATGGATTAGCCGTTACGTGTGGTTTCATTTACATAAACCATTAATTTTGGCACTCGAATTGAAATTTCAGAATTTTAACAAGTTACCATGGTAATCACCAGAAATTACGAGTACATAGAGGTCTTAATAGACGTTGTATGGCGAATATTAATGCAAAATTGTATGTCGCTAAGTAGACTCAGTAGGTTTTGGAATTTTATTAGGGGATCTCGTGGTAATATTGGGATAAGAGCCTATGTCATTTCTGACGTCCAGCTATCTACACACCAAACTTTAACTATATACGTCATTCAAATCGGTCCACTCGTTTAAGAGCTACGGTGCCACAGACAGACACAGACACACATAGCGATCAAACTTATAACACCCCTCTTTTTGCGCCGGGGATTAAAAAATAAACATTAATTACCGTACTAATAAGTTTTTTGTTACAATAATATTTTTTTAAGACAAGCTTTTTTGCAGGCTGTACTTTTTGTTGACTTTACGTGCATTTTCATCCAAACTACATTTTCGTATCAAATTTCAAGTCGATGCCATGCCATAAATCGTTGAGGAGTTCCGTCCTGCAGAGACGATGCTGCCTGGACCACCAGGATGTCACTGTCAGATTAATGCATTGTCACCAGATTTACATTAGTATGCCAAATTTAAAAAAAAAACCTTTCCAAGTGTAGATCACCCGTTGCTGACCACAATCCTCAGTCATCGACTAGACACAGAGAGAATATACTTGAGGTAATCAAAAAATACTTGATACCTCCACTCATTTCTGATAGACGGATAGACACATAAATAGACGGACAAAGTAGCGATTCTATAGAGCCCTAAAACGTACAAAAATCCTACGATGTTGTAATGCAAATGGCTAACTGTCCAGATTTGTAGGTACAGCAATAGAATAAACCGGAAAAGCTTTTCAGATAAAATAAAGCTACGATTCAAAAACTGCACTAGATCTGTCGTTATAAAAAGAAAAATACTTTCGACACAACCATAGCCTTTCTAAACTAGGTCGTTGGATTTAATTTTGTACGCGGAATTAATATAAAGCCCTCTTAATATAACGTAAGCAACTCATTAATAAATAATACGTTTTCGTAAATTTTGATACTGTTTAAGTGCCAATTTCACTGTACTTTAATAAAATTTGGACTGAATTAAAAGCGTTTCAAATATGAGTATTTAATTAAATGTATGAGAAAGTACACATCTCGTAAGAATTCAGCAGCTAGTATCAAAAAATTCAATTAGCTTTTTAATTTTTATTAGTTTGGTAGTAACACGTTAGAATTATGAGAAGTTTTCCATTACATTATTTGCCTAGAACTTTAAAATGGCCAACTGAAAACATATCGTTTATTTATAACTTTTTATCACACTTGCTCGTATGCAGTAGCAGTGTGTAACATAGGTACCTAAATACAGACTAACTTGTTGGCAGCCCCCTATTTAAAGTTTACCTATACGCGCAAGGACATAATGATTTTTTTATTTGTATGTAGTAGGTACAGTCAAACGTAAAAATATGTACTTATTCAAAGTTTCAAAAATATGTACCACAGACTCTTATTCCGACGCAATGAGGCCGTAGTAACATATTTTTGAGTGGTTCTAATAGATACTTATTTTTGCACTTGACTATACATACCTACGAATTAGTTCCCCGCATTGACCAAGCTCAGGTTCAAGCAAGGAGGATATACGCTTTAATTGGACATGAACACTTTAAAAATCATTTTTACATAGAAAATTTATTGTTCAACAACAATTTGTGTAAATGTTCAATCAAAAATGATTAATAATAGATTTAAAGAGTTTTTCATAAAGATACGAGTATTTTTTTATGCAACCTCTTCGGCTTTATCCACCGGTTATATACCTACATACGCCGCTGTGTTGTACGTTTTAAACGGTTTTTATAATAGCCTGCCATCTGTTAATAATATAATAATATGATACATTCCGGACTGAATTCAATAATTTATCTTATGATACATAATATTATACATTTACTCACAAATGTAATGAAAAATATTGGTTGAGAGACGAGTGGTACTGGAATTAAAAACATAGACTGATTAAAGCTTTGATTAAGACTCTTGTACGTAATTCCTCATTTACCTCCCTTGAGACACAATGCAATGTATGTATGATTTAAATAGTATTATTATTTATATATTTGCAAGGCCAGCAACGTATTTGCAGTCCTGATGGTGCTGCGGATGTCTATGGGCGACGGTAATCACTTAACATCAGGTGAACCATCTGCTCGTTGGTCTGCTATTACATAAAAAAAGTTTGATTATTATTATTATTAAAGTTTTTTATTTTGTTTTTAATCATAACCTACTGGATCAAATCTGTGACAAAATGTGTGAAACAACCCAAAACAATAATAATATGTATATTGTATATCTTTTCATCAAAACGCGCTCTATAACGCAAGGCCCTCAGTTAAAACAGTTAAATCATAAATGATATTTAATGTTCTATACGTAAACATTTTAATTTCCGCTTTTCAATCGACCGTGACGTTGCAGCCAACTCTATGGAAATGATTTATTTCATGCGATACACGGTTTACACATAATCTAAGTGAACACTGCTTGCACACTGTTTCGCGAGCATTTACATTTGCTGAAATGAAAATTGCAGCAGGCGACAGGCTATTTTACATGGGACATTGTGTAAAAAAACTTTTCACGATAGCGCAAACGGGCAAATCTATTACATTTTTTTTGTTGCTTCATGTATGCTTCAAAACGTTTGAAAAATAATAACAAAATTGTTATAAAACTACTTCGTCTAGAAAGGACGTGATTAAGAAAAGTTGTTGATTTAGTGTAAGTTCAGACTTGCAGCCCTGCTTTTCTCTTGGAAGAGACTTCATAATAGAAATTAATCTTCTTTCTCAGTTTTTCTAGGAAACTTTATCTAATACCTTTAAACGAGCAATTCTTGTATATATATATATTATAGACGAAATAATGTAAGCAAGGCGAATCCGGATGTTACATCTGCAAGTTAAATAATGATTAGAATAAGACAGGTCAATCACGTATTAATAGCCGAGGTGTGCTCAACTTGTTTCGAGCCAATGCGTGGTTCCTTGTCAAGATGAGCTCGAACGGAAAACGAACCGTAAAAACTTCGCGCCCGTGCTCTTGCAGCTAGGTTACACTCAGCGCGACTGTTGATGGCAGCCAATAACTATCCTCATGTACATCACAATTATTATTGTCACTTATAGGGTTTCACACTTTAATAACAGCTTTTTTTTATTTTGTGTTAGTTTATTGCAATGATTTTCAAATAGGTTATACCTACCTTAATTTGATGATACACTCAAAGTATCTACAAATAGCACTGATATTACTATAGATTCAGAAGCACATGTCACGACATGCTTTGTATATATAGCAAACAGGCCTCACTGCGTTTGCTCAGCATCAAGCAAGCAAGCCACGAACGCAGTCTGCCAGCAGACTGCCTAATGAGAAGCTGTAATTCTATAACCGTCTGTAAGCATTCAATTGTTTATTGTTCCCTTTTTTAATGCAAAACAAGATAGTCTGATACAAAATTAGCGAATTAACAGAGCTATCGCACCCTAATATAAAACTAATTAAGAAAGGAAAAGGCTGGGTACAAAATGCTTTTCTCAGGCAAATGGACTTTGCAAATATTCGTCGGCGGATAAAGTGACTCACAGTGTTTAACTTTTGTATTCAATTAAATAGAAAGCTCCAGGATCAAGCGCTAGGTTTCTTCGTTGAAGATCCACATATAGCTTACATTCTGTTAGTTTAGAACCTAAACCAGGTAATAATTACTACACAAGTGGTCACAATTCACACTAACCACTCCTCGCTTCGCTCGTCGTACCTATATTTTTCTTTTTTCGGCATATCACGATGTGCCCAGTATAGAGCTAGGAATATCGACGAATGCGTTGCTCTAATCGATCTGCCGTATTGTTTCTCAGGCACATCGTGATATCAACTTTTAGGCATATCACGAAATGGCGCCATTTCACGATAGGTATGCGGTATGCCTAGGAATTTCGTGATCGGCCGCCGACATAATACATAGGAAAGGAACGCTGAGAGAATCGTAAAGCCAACATGATTCTTTAAAAACAAACTTGCAGATATCAGAGGAGTTTTTTTTTGTAGTTTGTAAACGTGACGCCAGTCGCATATCTAGATTCGCATAATTAGATTTTTTTGGTATTGTCATGCCTGCCTAAGGATTGCCCACTTTGTTTCAAATCACCATTTTACAGACTATAGTTTACCAAAGTTTTAGCATTATTACAAAACTGTTCGATGTAATTTCCAATTATCTTTCAAAATGGGGTTGCAGGTCTACACAGAACTAGTAAAACTAGGATACTTTCCGATGTCCTAGAAAGCTGAATTTTTTTGTAGTCTCTTACAAAAAAAAGGTAAAATTAAGCAATTTTTAACCTTCGTCCTCCCACGTTTATAACAAGGGGTGTAAGTCTATATAGGAAATTGGGGTGGGTAAATAAAACTGGGGTATCCACTTTCCGATGTCCAATAAAGTTGAAATTTGATATGAAGCCTAGTATTTACATAAATAGCACATGAAAATTAAGAAATACCTAAAAATAATGTCTAGGAGGAGGAGAAGAGGTTGCCATATGGAGGATAGATCGCTCTGAAGCGATAAGGTCGCCTATTACTTACCTTGGTAAATCTCCATATACCTGTGTTTTCTGTACTGCTTACTATGTGTTGATGTGCAATAAAGAGTTATTGTAATGTATTGTAAGAAGGGATGTATTTATACAGAACTCGTAAGGGTACGATTACTCCTAGTAAGGGTACTTCTCGAGAATTCTCCTATAGGGAGCTAAAATTGTGTATGCTGGCTGAGAATTGCACACAAACAACAACAAAAAGTTGCAACTTTCACCCTCTATTAATATTTAGAGGCGCAGGCTTGCATAAAAGACAGTAAAATTATATGTAAGCTATACTTCAGGAATCACAAAATCCTCTTTGAAACATAAAATTACTGCACAACTCGTACCATCGTGAAATACTATCCGTCTACTTTTTGGCGGCGCATAAAAGATGTGCTATACCTAAAGGCGAAAATCAAGTCAAGTATGTATCAGACACATAACACAGACAGTTGCATAAATTCGTATTTTTACAACAAATCCCACTAATATTACATGCAAAAGCTTGCAAGTCTGTTTATTTGTTAGCTACCTCGTCACGTCTCAACCCCTGAACGGATTTAGATGAAATTCGGTATATAGATAGTTTGAGTCCCGGGGAAAGACATAGGATAGTTTTTATCTCGGAAAATTGCGTAGTTTCCGCGGGATAGCGATAAACGAATTCTAGGCGGATGGACTCGCTGGCAACAGCTAATATATTAAACAAAAAACACCTACCTTGAAAATTTCAATTTTCGGCCGTTTTATAATCGAGTAACCTATGATACGGACAGACAGACAGATAGAGAGGAGGATCAAATAAAACGACAGCGGCTCCGATTTTGCTTTAAACCCTAAAAAGGATTTTTTTTATTAATTTTGGTAGCTGTAGTTTATTTTGCAACACTTTGGCGTTGGAACTTATTTCTGATTGAATCGGAACCAGACTTGTAGGTTGTTGAATTTACTATCTCCGGAATGTAAGCCAATTTGGAACTCAAACACGGTTCTTTAAATTGTATCCAAAACTCGCAGTTTGCAGCAAAGCTACCGCACAAAAGACCGTTTGCGCCGGTGCCCAGTATCAATAGGTTTAGCTGATAAACAACTGATAGAATTTAGACGAATCGAAGCTGTCGTATAAACAAAGAAGGACATGTTCTGGAGCATTCTTTCTCTGGTTACCGGTTATTGTAGATTTGTTTGTGCTTTTAGTATTTTTTAGGGTTCCGTACCCAAAGGGTGCCAACGGGACCCTATTACTGAGACTTCGCTGTCTGTCTGTCTGTCTGTTTGTCTGTCTGTCTGTCTGTCTGTCTGTCCGTCTGTCACAGGGCTCTATCTCTTAAGCCGTAAAAGTTAGACACTTGAAATTTTCACAGATTATGTATTACTGTGGCCGCTATAACAAAAAATACTAAAAATAAAGTAAAGTTATAAATTAAAGGGGGTCGTCATACAAGAAACGTATTTTTTTCAGCGTTTTTTGGTTGCTAGACGTTATTAGCCGTTGCTAAGGCGACCGAGTCGCCTAGCAACGACTAGTTATTTTGGTTGAATATTTACCTTTTAAGTTTGCGATTTTAATGATGTTTTATAAAAGCTTCGATAATATAATATAGTGACTGCCTGATTGTGTGGTTTATTCGTTTTTGTGCAAAATTAATAAAGCAATTTATGAACCACAAACCTCAATGAAGCCAGCTTTGATAAAGCGCTCGCCAAATCCACACCGTATAATCACTATGTTTACCTATCGTTTCTTACACTAAAAAAATCATACTAAGTATTTAACACTATTTACAAGGTTTATAATACAGTTTAAAATTTATTCACACTAGTCGAGCTTCTTATTATTTAATTGCACAACATACGAAGTCCACTGAATTTCCCGCGAATGAACCAAACTGACAGCTAATTTTTTTTTCTGCTGCGGCGCATGGCAAGAGTCTGAAGAGCTATTCAGAAGCTAATTGCTAAGAGCTATTGAGAATTTAAAATTGTTCTTTATTCAAAATACTTGCATCTAGTGCTTACATTTTGGTGATATGTTTTTATTAACTTGTAATGTAATGTTTGTTCGGGTGGAATTAATATTTTAACTTAAATTTGAAGTGGATATCTTCAACCGATTGAGCTGAAATTTTGCACGCATGTATAAATCCGATGACAATGCAATATTATTATGACGTAGAGCTGATCTGATGATAAAGTTAGATGTTGGCCATAGGAACTCTATAATAAAACGACACGACTGCATCGTTTTTGGTCTCATTTGATTCGTCTTGACGACGACGAGAATTTTTTACAAAAAAAAATATTACTGAACTATTTGTTTTTAAAACATTGTACGGAGGTGCGGAACCCTTCATGCGCGAGTCGCTCGCACTCGCACTTGATCGATTTTTTGTTTTAACTTTAAACAAGAAACAAATATTGTCGTTTACAATAAAAAACGCCTGTGCTCCTTTTCTGGTTGTATAATGTTCTTATGTTGTTGTTATGTTTTTTTTTGGATTGTCGCCTTCCGTGAAGCCACGAAGTGGTCACAGCGGAAGACCAGTGTTGGCCCACAAGGCCACACTACGCTGAGCTGGGACCGTTTCGCGACTTCGCAAAAACTTGCTTTTATTTTTTATTTCATTTTTTCTTAACTTTTACTTACTATAAAACTGTTTTTACGAATAGCGAAGAAAGGATTCTTATTCTTATTTTGACCTAAACCTAGCTACCATAATATTACAACATTTGCAAAGTCTTGCAACCGTATGATTTCTATTTGTCAGGATCGTCTGTCTAGTTGTTCTTCCATCTACTATAAATGCAATATATAAAGTCTCCGTTCCATCATGCTTAAAAACAACAAACGAAATAAAATAATATCATAAATAAATAAACCAATAAATAAATAAATATCACGGGACAATTCACACCAATTGACCTGGTCCCAAAGTAAGCTTAGCAAAGCTTGTGTTATGGGTACGAAGAAACGGATAAATACAATTATATAGATATAGATACATACTTAAATACATATTAAACCCAAGACCCGAGAACAAACATTCGTATTTTTCACAAATATCTGCCCCGACACGGGAATCGAACCCAGGACCTCAAGCTTCGTAGTCAGGTTCTCTAACCACTAGGCCATCTGGTCGTCTAAAATTTAAGCAAGGACAAGTGAGTACTAAAAAGTTAGGGGCTTTCGTAAAACTTGGATTTAAAATAAAAACTTTTTTTGAACAACTCTACTCATGTGCCTACCATTTTAATGTTATCAATGATTAAATATGACCCTTATTTTAAGGGGAGCGCTGTGCACATACAGTGGAGCGTATAACAGCTAGAGAGGACGATGATGATGATAAATAAAACATTAAGTTCTAACTTAGGTCTCCACGTGTGAAATTCCAAGTTTGCCTCAAGTTGGTAACGTGACTAGTTGGCATATCTCGGTGTAATGACTGCGAAATCGTGAAGGTACTTCTGAACAATGTCGCAGTTATTACCTCCTGGTTACAATTATTGGCACGCGTCATAGTTTAAATACTACCTACCTTGTACGTCGTACTTGAAACAACTTGATGGACTATGAATAAGACTAACTTACCTACCTACTGTTTTTTTTATGAAATATCAGAAACCTCTTATTGTCGACCTGAAATGGACGACAATAATGTACAATCTGATGAATTATTCGTACATTCATTGCAAATTACTCGAGGGCATGAATTATCAGGACAAACACTCGATCGAAGAAAAACTAAAAACTGGACTTGAAATAGAAGCACTGTTAAATAAAGTTTTAAGGTCTCAAGTGGTAATCAAGGGCACGATCTTCATCAATTAAAAAGCGCAACAACAATGGAATTAACAGCGGAGGATGCCGATAAACGACTTTTTCGAGACAAAATCGCGGGCAAAACTTAGTTAATTATGATTTCCAAAACACTGAGACGAACATTTTGACGATTAACACTTCAAAGTCTTTGTCTTGCCATATCAAATAACTGTTTTCTATTTTGTCTATTCTTTTCAAATTTTTTGTACCTAACTTAAGACAAACTCTATATAACATTATTCATTATTTACACTGAGTTACATTCTATTATGTTGAATTATGATCATCACTATCGGAAAGGGTTGCCAGCATGCATAAAATACAGGTATTAGTGATCCCAATATTACCACGCTATACTCTTGTGTAGTTAGGTTATATCGTATGTATATTTTAATTGCTTTCCCGTCTTCATGTTTATGGTTACATCGGATCCGAGAAGGGGTTGCTTTACAATGATGCTACTTTACTGTTCCATCTTATTTTACTAGCTGTACCCGCGACTTCGTCCGCGTGAACTTGGATTTATTTAAGCCAGTTATTGTTTTAAGTCCAGCAATCGGTACCTAGTTAAATATAAAGCAGTTTACAAAATATAACACATACCTACATATACATATATTGTTTCACACGAACGTAAGTTGTGGTGCACGTAAATTAATAGTATATTACTGCAGAGGGCGGGAAAAGTAATTTCGTGGATGAGTATAGTTTTGAAGGACGAGGCGTAGATACGAATCCACGAAATGAGATTCCTGCGTGGCCTGTATACCTCTTTTCACCAAATATGCGAGGAAAAAAAACGAAAACATTATATTTATTCGACACAACATGTGCAATAACAATCTACCAACAATCTAAATAAAATTAACACTTTTAATAGTAATTAAAATAAACCTTACTGATAAAAGATGCTGCGCTACGAGTTAGGAGTTTGTGGTGTGCCCATTAATATATTTTCATCACTACTTGTAGAACTCATTTTATTTTTGTAAAAATAACACGGCAAAAAATCTTTGACAGAATGAAATTCACGTTCCTGCCGCAATTTCGATATTAAAGATTTGGGTCTGAATCGTATATTTGGTTCCTAAAAAGAAAACTTTTAGGATTAGTAAATATTAGGTATACATTTTTACTTTTAGTCAAATCAAAGCGGCGATTCCTAAACGCACAACATTATAAAAAACATACCGATTTGGACACAATCATTATTGGCATTAGCTAAACGCAGAAATCATTTTTTTTTAATCTCGGTTTTTGTACATGTCTATTGGACAATTGGCTGGCTGTTTGGTGAATTTTCGGTCTTGGATGAAATTAAAAGTAAAAAATCTGCACAATAATAAAAACTTCCCGGACATGTCAAGTAATGTCACTTTTTAAATTTATTATCGCATCAACGCATATAACGATGGACTTCCCGGTAAATTTTTCCATCATTAATGAGAACATTTCCGAGCTAGTTGGAGAAAATATAATTAATGTAGTTTATTGATTTGGACCTTCGTAAAGTAACACCCGAATCAAACATTTTCTGTATCAAAACCAGTTTATTTACTTTTCCTGTTGTTAATAACAAGTATATTAAATTTAAAAAACTAAACAATGTTGTACCCGCCTTATTTCGTAGTGGGTAATAGGTACACAATGAAGTCTCAACGCAAGCTGTTCTTGCTACGGCATTCTTAGCAATTTACAAGCGGTAAATTTCCCCACAATGTTCAACTTGTATAATGATGTGTATCTTTTGCCGCACACTGTGAGCCAAAATAATTACCTAGCTTATAAACAGCACTGTATTGTTTTTAAACCATCAGAGAAAATTTAAGCTCTGTATAAGATGAGCCACACACTTAATGGTTGTCTCAGCGTATAACAATAAGATCACAATAAGAATGCAAAATAATTACTTAAGAACTTGTACATATTTATTCGTTCTCTATCATTTCCCTGTGATACTCGTAGTGTCTGTAGTGCTCCCTGTATTTCCGAGCTGGAGTGTTTTATCAATTCGTTAGGATCTATATTCATCTAGTTATCTAGGAATAAAAATTATATCTACGACATGTTTTTTATCTTCGTTTCCTCGTGGGAACTGTGCAATTTGCTGAGTAAAAATAATACATTGTGTCTTAAGGGCGGTAAGTGAGGAATTACGAACGAAAATCTACTAGAAGCCCAAAGTCGAACACAGGGCTTTGATGAGTCGATGTTCGTAATTCCAGTTCCGCCCGTGTGACATACAATGTTTTTCATTACATTTGCGAGAAAGATTGTATATTTGTGAAAGAATAAATATTATTTTTACAAAAATGGCAGATACCAAAGGCTGCGCTCCCCCGCAGCGTGCGCCTGCAGCACTCGTCGTTCATGTCGTGCAGCAGCGCGCGCAGCAGTATTCGTACGCGCAATAACTCATTTACCGACCTTGGGTCTCATGACAAGCACACTAGGGTCGAGGGTTTTGTTTAGGGGGGTTGCAACCAAGGTAGCCTGCACGTTAGACACTGTTTATGAGCAAGTGTGCTGAAAACTATTTTACGTCCATTCCAGGGCCACAACAGTCTACTTTTAGTCGCGCAATTTTACGAACTACCCGCACTTTATGTTGTTCGCCAGTGCCGATGCATACATTGGCAGTGGTTTTATTCAACGGCACTGCGTATTTGACTGCGAGTAGAGCATAACGGAATTTCGAGTTGGTTATATACTTAATTGCGTTGTAAATTGAGTCTAACGCTCTTTGAATGCGTTTAATCTCCAGCATTTATTCCGATTAAATGTTCTTCACAAAGAATGAATACTTCCGAAATTCCGAAAAATATAAATAATAGGAAAAATAAAAATAATAATAAGAAGCCGTGGTGGCCTAGTGGTTTGACCTATCGCCTCTCAAGCAGAGGGTCGTGGGTTCAAACTCCGGCTCGCACCTCTGAGTTTTTCGAAATTCATGTGCGGAATTACATTTGAAATTTACCACGAGCTTTGCGGTGAAGGAAAACATCGTGAGGAAACCTGCACTAACCTGCGAAGCAATTCAATGGTGCGTGTGAGGTTCCCAATCCGCACTGGGCCCGCGTGGGAACTATGGCCCAAGCCCTCTTATTCTCAGAGGAGGCCTGTGCCCAGCAGTGGGAAGTATATAGGCTGGGGGATGAAAAAATAATAGGACACAACTGTAATTATTTTTCATGTACACACCTTCGTATTGTTGACTGCCTGTAATATATTGCTAATATCTTGATAATGTAACAAGATTCACACTTGCCCGACAGCTATAATATTTGCACACTATGAATTTTAATAAGCTAGTGATCACTACTATCCACGAATAGTTGCTAGCCGCGAAGAACATGATAGTGTACCTCATGGGCCTGTAATTTCTGTGGCTATCTTATTCTTAACACCCCAGCATTGCTGTGGACCACGCTCGTCGCTATCATATTCTAGTTGACGGCAGGATTAGCAAATAAAATGGCAGTAGCAAGCAATCCAAGCAATTCCTACTATATATACCCGCAAATATGAAAATTGACATGTAGATAATATAACAATCGCTCTACTTGGCGGGTAAAACGCAGTGCCCCCATCTGTGAGTTATTCTAAAACAAGAGTAATGTTTCTGCGCAACATTCAACTTATAGCCACTAGCCACGGACATCGAACTGCCAACCTTTACTGCCGCAGTTAATATAAGTCTCATCAACTCTGTCAAAATCTATCAAAGTTAAGTGTGACATTGTCCATGCTCGCCGCTCTTAAGTAAAGATAAATGTAAGTGTTCCGTCAACTGCCAAGTTGATTGATCGCGGAGATCTTCGGCAAAGATGCTGCGAGGCCCGCGGATCTGTGAACCCTATCCAATTATTATGACAGAATTTAACGTTACTTAAAAATACAAGAAAAAAATAAAAGCTGCTTCACTGCCTTAAGAGCGTTTATACCTGCTGAGCTGGTAACGTTGCATTTTTGTTAGTTTTTCTCGATTATTCCATAAAAATTTAATGATAATTAAAAATGTGGTCTGATAGAACTCTTCTTAATATATAAGTTAATGTGTCTATTCCGATAATTATTGGTGATCGATTTTTATATTCTCTAAAAACTAATTAAGTAATGTTTATTAACGGTTTTTAAAGAAAATAAAAGTCTATAACGACTTTGCACTACTAATGACATCTTTTAGGTCTTAGGTCAGGTCTTAGGTGCGTGGTTGTAAGATGTCGTTATTAGTGCTTTATGATACTTTTCGATATTTTAAAGGTAGGCGCGTTTACCCCGATAGTATTCAATCATGAAAAAACTTCACGAAAGTTACACGCAACTTTTACAGACCTATGAAAAAAAAACAGAACTCTGGAGAGAAAAGCAATCGAGTGGCTCGGTTTATACCGCGAGCGGTGTCCGCTCTGCCGTTACCTATGTATTTGGCTTGTCCTTTTTTTCCAACTACGCAATCCCGAGGCTGATAGTTTTCCTGCAATCTCAATTATTATGCACTGCCTGTAGGGGTATCCATCTTTTAGGGCGCCAAAAATGGATACCCCGTCAGGTATTTTTGATTCCCTTGATCAAGATTTATTTATTTATTCTTATCCATTTGCTTGCAAAGATTATGTTTTAAAGAACATGAAGTTAATAACTTAGAGGTTTTCTGCTCAAATAATCAGTGCCTAGTGAGTTTTTTTTAGTTAGTTTACGAAATCCACCCTTTTATTTGAATTAAAGTTCACGTTATCACTAGTTAACGTGCATTTTATGTGTTTATTTATTAGATAGAGATAATATAGTTTTATTGCTAGCAGTTTTTTTTTATTCGACTGGATGTCAAACGAGCAAGTGGGTCTCCTGATGGTAAGTGATCACCACCGCCCATAGACACCTACAACACCAGGGGGATTGCAGATGCGTTGCCAACCTAGAGGTCTAAGATAGGATATCTCAAGTGCCAGTAATTTCACCGGCTGTCTTACTCTCCACGCCGAAACACAACAGTGCAAGCACTGCTGCTTCACGGCAGGGTTAGCGAGCAAGATGGTGGTAGCAATCCGGGCGAACCTTGCACAAGGTCCTACCACCTGCAAAACCTGTATTAGTTTTCCAATTTTTATATGTTTTAAACATTTCAAATTTAATGTATAGTAATGGTCTTTTTGTGATACGTGAACGGAAGCACAATAGTATTTTTTTGCCACTGATTCGATAAAACGGAATTAGAGAATGTTGACTATTAAAAAGTTTTATTTCATTCAGTAACTAGGACACGTTATAAGAGTCCTAAATTTTACCACCATGCCATTATTAGGTATTAAAAAAACCTCAAACATGTTATGATAGTGTCAACCGCGCCGGGCATGGCCAAATAGCAATGGCTAATGGAAGTTGTGGCCAGCGATGCCTCGACCTGAAAGCCGGACATGTCAATTAATTTAACCGGCAGACCAAACCCACTAAAATAACGTTGAAGTGATTTTGTTACACAAAATTCGCGATTAAGCATCTCTATTAAATATGGTCATTTTAAATTGAATATCGCCAACAAAAATATACAGTGACAAATGGGTAAAATATTGCTTTGAAACCTTCTTAATCAGCTTCATATCTCTACTTATCTATTGTGTACCTACCTTCAGATAATCTTAAATGATAACTGTTAATATAGATGTATCTATTTCATGAATGCCCCGCCTGCAACATCCTAATAAAAACTTACCTCAACTGTATCCCACATAGATACCTGTCCAGCTCAATTTGATCTAAAAGCAAAACTTCGTACCCTCCGGTGAAGAGAGAAACCCGGCTACCAACCTTAATTCCCGCAAAAAAGGCAAATAAAATACTTCACCCATAGAACATCAAATTGTGAAACTCTGTAAATTCGCTAGGGGAACATCGTTCACTTAAGCACATTACGACGGGCTGTGTTGCTGCAACTTCGGGCCCATCGAGATAACACTGAAAACAATTGCGGGGCCTAGGGAATCAACTTGTGCAAACTAAACAAAAACGTAGGTGAATGTTAATTGGAGTAGATCTCGTTTATTTCAATTTGAACTTTATTCGAATTTAAATGTTGCCCTTCGACGGAATAAATGTCAATTTTGTACTAAGCTATGTAAATTATCATTAAAACTTAGCACTTAAAAAGCTGCGAGGGACGACGGCCACGTGTCAATTATCTATGAGTTATTCATATTATTTGTAATTTTATCCTTGACGATCACGTGTAGAAATTAAACACTAAAATTATTTTACTTGATTATTTCAATACATGGCTAAAATAAAAAAAGGAAACTAAATGAATACAAACTACATAAATGTACCTAACTATAAAAAGAAAACCATCTAAGATGCCCTCCTGCGGCATAGACCCCAGCACACTGGCGGCATTACCTCTCTGTACAGTCAGAGAAATTTGCTGGGAGAGGTAAGCGCCAACTCTGGGGTCTCCTGAGGTCACTATCAGCCGGGACGACAAGGCCCCCATGAAGGCCCTCATGTCAGCCGACCAGGGACCCATCGTCTCCACTGCGAGCGCCGCAAACTCATAGTCCTTTAAAAGAGAAGAGTATTTGCGGCGCTTGAGAACTTGGGCCTGGTCAGCTGCAGCAGCCCCGGCTTATGAGCGGGTTGCCTGAATGTGGGTCTGCGCGAAAGTGTCGACACACGTTGCGTCCAACACCAGAGCCCTACCCAGCTTCCATGGCACCATGAGTAGCCCCGTCGGGGCGCTTGCCATCGTCTCTGGCCATGCCCACGGGTTCAAGGATTGCCGGCACAGAGACGGTGGCAAGCGAGCGGTGGACCAGGTTATTGATGGTGCCATGGCGAAATAAGCGGCCAGCGCTTTTGGAGCATAAGAGGTCGTGACGTCCCAGCTGATCTACGTCCTTACCACAGTAACATGTGAGGAAGATACTTGATTAAACTCATTATTATTCAGATTATAAGGCCTAACCGTACGTTAGACCAAAAGAGGAAGGAATAAATATGTTATGAGTAATCATTAAACTTAAAAAGCTTTTTTCTATTTATTTATGGATCTTTTTTTAAACAGCATCAAATCAGAATCCCAGATATCTACATAGCCTCGAGGCGAAATTAAATTATGGTCACTAATTTGTTTTTGAAATTTCCCTAATACCTACCACAGAATAAGTAATAAGTAAATACAAGTACCATGGCAATCACCAACGAATTATTTATATTCCCACTTGAACTGTGTTTCAGAAAAGCTTCGCGTGTTCCTCCATTGCAATTTGCATCGCCATGAACCACGGCACGTGACATTACTAGTACCTTTGCTTAGAGTGCATTGCAGATAATTTCACTCTTCTAGTCACCTACTAATCTATAATTACAAGCATGCCTGACAATAAATAATTTAGATTATTTTCAAAGTATTTTTTTATTTCAATATCCAGCTTTTCTAGTTACTAACTAACTAGTAGTAACTTTGCTCTCGCGATAAAAAATATTTCATTTAATTACTAATTAACTAGAAAAATATTACTAGCTATCTCTATCTTTTTTTTTTTGTTAATGTAAAATCACCAAAATTCGTCTACTCGTAGTACAGTATTTATAAAATATCGAATGAATTCAATGCGATTCAATGCAATTCCACGTGCGACATTATGACGTTACCTGATCAACAAAAAGTTGGAAAACCTCCGACTTTGCCAGTTCAAAAACGGCTAAACCGATTTTGATGAAACATGTCTAAGAACCATCGCTAGAAAACCTAATTTCAAATAATAAAAACTGCATTCAAATCGGTCTACCCGTTTAACAGCTGCGGTGCCACAAACCGACAGACACACAGACGTACAGACACACAGACACACATAGCAGTCAAAGTTATAACACCCCTCTTTTTGCGTCGGGGGTTAAAATCAGACTGAAACGAACTAAAATGAAACGTAATATTAAAATAAAACACGCCTCAATAAGTAATTAGTTCGTAAGTTGTAAAGTTGATGGTGATACTCTGAAAATTGCCAATTCCTGGGATTTTTTATGCACTGAAGAGGATCCGGCTCAGTCGTTGCCAACGTAAAATTAATCAGTAATTCAAGCTCTCTGCGTTTCCTCTCACTTTATTTACTGTACTCGTAGGTTCACCAACAAAAAGTACTTACTGAAAAACGGTTATTGCTGTCTGTTCTTTTTAACGACCTTTTAAACGTTCTGTTATTACTTTTATATATTTTTTTCGTACATTGTTGCTATTACTAATGAAAGAGTAATAAAGTTTAAGCGACTCGGCCTAAAATAGATTTCAGTATACGCTAGGTCACTAAAAGTGACTCTAACGCAACGCCCGACTAATGAAAGAGCTTTGAAGAACATACTACGTTTGTACCTAACTTACGGTATTTAACTTTACTTGCAGTATATTTTCATTGTAGTGTCTACTTCAAGTTAAATAAAAGCTTGTAAAGAAATATTAATCGTTATTTTAGATATTTATCCTTGTTAGGTACCTACCATAATATAAAAAAATAAATATTACCATGAAACGTTCAATCTCCACGTCAAATATTCATTTAATATTTGAAGTACCTGTCTGTCTCAAAAACATATTTGAGTTTTAATAATACAAATTTCAATAAACCACAGTGTAACAAATACCCTTACACGCCAATTTACGTTAATATTATGTACAAAATATTAATTAAAAGGTCTTGAGACATTTCTCAAGAACCTAGTCAATTTACGTTGGAGTAATTGCTTGAGTGTCAATAAACTGATATGATAGGCTCACATTACAAACACTCAGCGAAAATTCGGGCGGAAAAGTCTAAACAAAAACGTGTTCTTTGATAATGCTGACATCGCGTGTCGGAGAACGAATCGCAACTGATGCCTAATGGGACGGGAATCATCACATTTACCGGGAAACCGCTTTTTACCTATCATCCAGAGAGAAATGATAATAATTTGCCGCAGTAATGGGTTTCTGATTATCTGATTTGTGGGGATAGAATAATACCTGTACTATTATTTTCTCAGAATTTAGTAATAATTCTAATTTACTTTTATTATAATGGTTCGCATCATTGACAAGGAGATAGATTTAGTTTCTTGTTTTAAAACAGGGCCTTGAAAACTTACTGAAATTCAAGATCGACAAAAACAGCCAACAATTTTCCCTGAAATATAATCTGGCTTACTTTAACATCGAATCAAACTGAAATACGTAAATCTAACAATAGCTACGCACCGCGTCTGTGTCACCAAATGTGTTTGCGAAGATGATAACATGAATGAAAGCGCGGCAGAACGCAGTGTTCCCGCAGGTTGGCAGGCTTTTAATAAATGAATATTCATTACTTAGTTAATTTGCTTAAAGAAGCACCATACATCATGGGAACGAATGCTTCGCGTGAAAATATGCGGACTCTGAGGAAGTTCACTGCCTTAAACAGAAATTAATATGCGCTGTAATTTTATTCATGTCCCGGCGTTCCATGCAGGACCGATAAGTATCTTTATTTGATACATTTACTCGGTTTTCATCCTAGGCTTTTCTCGTGAATCTTACTACAATATTATAAATGAAAAGCTTGTGTGCGTGCATATGCGAGCGCGCGCGTGAGAGCTTGCATATTTGCGTGCGTTTGGCGCGTATGTGTGCGTGTTTGTGTGTTTTTGTGCGCGTGTGCCTGAAACGCGCGCACGGTATAGAGATAAAAATCTCAACATCTGGGTCACCCTGGGTTAAGTTAAGAGTTATAAAATTTTGCTTTCTGCAGTTGCTTTTGATGCAGCGTCAATGAAGACCACGATGTAATTTCTGTAAAAACAGCTTGAGAGATTTGGGTAAAACTTGATACCTACGAGTATGTTGATACCTAGCTGGTCGGCTGGATTAACATATGTGCTACTTTTATCCTGATATTCCCACGGGATTAGAATAATAGTAGATTGTTGCACCAAGCAGTAATTATTTATTTTTGCACCGAGTGCCGATTTGGAGCCCGAGCGTCAGCGAGGGCTTTAAAAAGCACGAGTGCAATATAAATTACTTAATGCGAGGATTATGCATAATCTGTTTTTCTTTCAATTATTACAGGAATAGTAGAAGAAAAAAAACTCATGCTAAACAATTAATAGGAAAGAAATGTCACTAGCACTCGATGATTCCATTTTTGTAAGTTTACACTTCACTCAAAAAATACCACGGAAAAGTCGCAAGGTTCCCGCCAATTGTTTTTTTTTTAATTTCTTACTTTTTTTTGGCAGAGTTAGTAGCCAGTAGCAGATATTTTTACCCGCGATCTGTCAAATTTCGGATAGGCGCCAGGTTGGCCAACCAGCCACACAAAGTTACTTACTGATTTTGGTAGGATTGGTGCAACAATTTTTTGTACCGGTGAAATTACTGGCACTTGATGTATCCCATCTTAGGCCTCTAGGTTGGCAACGCATCTGCAATACCCCTGGTGTTGCAGATGTTTATGGGCGGTGGTGATCTCTTACCATCAGGAGACCCACTTGCTCGTTTGCCATCCAGTCGAATAAAAATAAAAAATAAATTTGTACGCAATCTGTCAAATTTCATAAGACCATAAGGTTGAGCAACCTGACACTAGATTTTTTTACACTATGCAGGCTAATTTTATAGCAAAAATACTTGTGTTACCTACCTTTTGATGGTGCAATTAAAAAAAATCTACTACAATGCAATAAAGGATTTTCATATATTTTTCTGCTCTAGAGCAGAAAAGTCCCGCTTTGTGCTGGGTATTTAGTGCGGTTATGATGAAATTAAAGCATAGTTGGAAGAGAAATTACAAAATGTAACTCGCTTAGATTAGAGACATGAAATTTGGTACAGGTGTTTTAAGTATATGCAATGTTAATAAAATTCACGAAATTTAAAATTCAAAATTCCAATGGGATTACCCACAATTACCCACATTTTACAACGGAATCGTAAAAATCCCTGAAATTCAATTTAACTGCCAGATCTAATGAATTATACGTGGGAAGCCGCGGGTAAAGTATAGTTTATTTATTATGTATAGGTATTGTATTTTTTCCTGATTTCAAGCTGAATAAATTTAAGACTGGGTATTACACCAACTTTAAGCTATTCGTTACTTGTGAATTAGGTATCTAATTATAAATAGTTATTTGTTAGGCAAGGCTTGAAAGTAACTGTTTGGCATGAGTGCTTATATTGAAAGCCGAGCAAGCGAAGGATTCTAGGATAGAACCACGAGCGAAGCGAGTGGTTCAATAGAAGAATCCTGGGCGTAGTCGAGGGTTTCAAAGGTACGAGATGCTAAACAACTTTACAGCCTAGTGGAACACACAATTTTTCACCTCACGACAGCGAGAAAAATAGTTTGATGGGAGAAAATAAATTGAACCCCCTTATAAATCAGTTAGACGTTGATAATTAAGTTAGCCAGTATTATTTTTTAGATTTAATTATGCAACTAGCTAAACCTACTTTAAGTTAAAATAATTATTACCTACTAGAATTGGTAATATTGACAGTGTGAACTTTATTCCCTCCGGAAGGTGCGTTCTGAATTTGACCACAATTATGTATCTACCTATTAGTCGTTATTTTTTGTGAATAAACAAACGAAAAAACTTATGTAATAGAACAAAATGAAAATTAATGCTATCTATTTTTTTGGTATTAATAAATAAAGAAAGAAAGAAAGAAAGAAAAGAAAGAAAAACATTTATTCGTGACATTTTTACAAATAAAAGAAAAAGAAAAAAAGGAAATAAATTTTGTCACGAAATGGTCCCAACTCAGCATGATGTCAACCTTGCGGCCGACGCTGGTCTTCCGTTGGAACCATTTAGGAGTTAAAAGTATACATCAACAGTGAACACGACAACTAAAACATTTTTTTCACAATACACAAATGAAGTAATTTACAACATAAAAATCTTAACTACACAAAATATAAATAAAAGAAAAAAGAGAATAATATGCACGTCTGTATAGGCCTATTGCCTTTGCCAATAATGCAATTATTGACGTGGCATTAAAAAAATAAAAAATAAAAAAAGTACTCTGTGCTATAGACGTGGCATGGATGGATTCATAGTTAGTAGTTATAGTTGTTAGTAATAACAACAATAATAACAAGAATGAAAACACTAACGCATTTATATTAATGACACTACTAATGAAATAATTTATGACAAACCACGTTGCTTTTTTTTCGGGTGCCTTTCCGAATCTCTTTCCATTTATCATTTGATATATATTTTCTAGTTTGTTCTGTAATTTTTATGTACCTAATTATAGACGCATTTGGAATAATTTCAGAAAACTGAAATGAGCTTTATTATTACTAAACAAATGTTTAGTAATAAAGAATAAAATAACAATTTACCAGATTTAAATATTAATTCAACAATGTATGACGAACTTTCTTTGTGAACACGTGAATACTCAACGTTTACTTCCTCAACCTCGTATCTTCCCGAATTGTATATGTCGGCGGCCGATCGTAAAATCCGCCAGATCACGAAATTCCTAGGCATATCGTGAAATGCCGCCATTTCATGAATTGGCTAAGGGACATCCGCCATATCGTTCAAAACTCACCGTTTAACGATTTGCCTAGTGACGTTTAGGCAGATCATGAAATTCCTAGGCATATCATGAAGCGCCGCCATTTCATGATTTGGCCAGTTTAGGCAGATCATGAAATTCCAAGGCATATCATGAAACGCCGCCATATCGGTTCTGGCACTTCGCCGGCCGCTACCGCGGCACGCTCGCTTCGCTCGCTCGGCTCGTGCGTCGTGATCACAATTAAAACTAACCACTCCTCGCTTCGCTCGTCGTACCTAAATTTTTCTATATAAATAAGTAACAACTAGTGAATACTTTATTTATCAACACAATACTAACCTCTAAAATACTGGCAGACGTGCATGGTTTTTTCACATTGTGCACAGAAATACGTTTGATTCACATAAAAAGAACGGAGCTGATGTTCAAAAGCTTCTTTTGCACTTCTATTTTGAATTCAATCACTAGTTTCGGTTTAAAGATCATTTTGTTGCGACGCCGACATTTTTCACGCGCTAAACAAACACGGCCGGTCAGCTGGTCACGGCCGCCATTGCATACGCAGCGCCACCAGTGGCCAAAAAAGAAACTATTTTACGATGTGCCCGGTATAGAGCTAGGAATATCGACGAATGCGTTGCTCTAATCGATCTGCCGTATTATTTCTCAGGCACATCGTGATATGCCTGGCCAACGTTTAGGCATATCATGAAATGGCGGCGTTTCACGATATGCCTAGGAATTTCGTGATCTGGCGGATTTTACGATCGGCCGCCGACATATACAACAAATCAACACTCTATCGTACTTAACATAAAGATGATTCTAAAGCAATTTTGTGCCCAGATACGAGGTTGTGAAAGTAAGCGGTCGATAATTATGTATTTTCAAGGGGGCACCCGTTCACGATAACGTTCGAATTTCAAAACTCTTTCCAGCCAAGAGGATAAAAAGCGACTTTCCACGCAGATTTCGAAGGATAAAGAAAGCTTTCTCGAGTAAGTGAGGTGAAAAGTAAATTCATGTTTTTATATGTAATAGATAGCGGACCAACGAGAAGAAGATTCACCTGATGTTAAATTATTACTTACCGTTTAAGATAAAACAACACTTGACGCATTCCATCTTGCTTGTATTTAAACCTTTAGGTCGTTTATATGGGTAATACACTAACGACAAACATTATTATCGTTCTTTTAAGCTTCTGATGAGATTCATCATGTTTACTTCCATAAACACCTCTTGTCGTATGTTGAGTACTACTTACGCGTTAGCTGTTTGTCGCGTGCTAGCCTTAATTCAGGAGTGTCGGGTCTGCCTAGACGTGAGACTGGAAATCTGGACACAAATATAGGTTAACGGTGTAACACGAAAGCTTACCTAGCCGTATCCAAGTTAGCGATCGAACGTTACGGCTCATTATAGGGCTTGTTACGGGGCCGGTTTATGCAACGTTAAAAAGCCTTGTATTTATTTAAATAGTTTGGGTATGATTTTATTGATCACCTAATAAATGCGTTATCGGCGACCTAATAAATAATATTTGTTCCTAAAATAGTAGATCTGTCACCTAAATTGAATCACCAAATAATATTAAAACGGTTACCTAAATATTATATAAAAATTACTCGGAAATAATATTGATCAACAAAATATAAATATTTTATATTGGGTTCCAAAATAATAGATGTGTCACTAAAACTGAATCACGAAACAATATAGAAGTGGCTTCCTAAAAATGAATTACCTATAATCACTGGAAAATAATATTGATCATCAAATTATTGAACTGAAAATTTGATGATAATGATATACAATGAATGAAATAATAATAAATACCTTGGTATGTCACAGGCTTTGGGTATCGTTGACGGGGACATAAAGCAGACGGTGAAGGAGCGTTTCTTTTGCCGCCTTACAAAGGTACTTAACAGTCTTTTGTCGGGTGGTAATAAGGTACGCGCCTTTAACGCCTGGGTGATGCCCCTGCTCACATACTCCTTTGGCATACTAAGGTGGACTCAGACTGAACTGGACGCCCTGGACCGGAGGGTCCGCCTACTGCTTACTACCCATCGCATGCTACACCCACGTTCGTCGGTTATGAGGCTGTACATCCCACGGAAATGTGGAGGTCGCGCCTTTCTTAATGCCAAAAATCTCCACAACCGCGAGGTATGCAGCCTTAGGAATTATTTCCTTAACAACGAGTGTGGGATGCATCGCGATGTTGTGGCAGTAGACAGACACCTCACCCCGCTATCCTTGGCAAACGAAAATTGGCGCAGTCCTATGGTAATGAGCATGGAAGATCGCAAGAACGTATGGAAGAGCAAGGAGCTACACGGGCGGTTCTACAAGGCCCTAACAGGGCCTGATGTAGACCTTCTCGCGTCGGTGACCTGGCTACGTTTCGGGGACCTCTTTGGGGAAACCAAGGGTTTTGTGTGTGCAATTGCTGACGAAGTTATCATGACGAACAACTACCGGAGGTATATCCCGAAGGACGGTACGGTCGACATTTGTCGGGCATGCCGCCGTCCTGGGGAGTCACTCAGGCATATCATCTCCGGTTTTTCTCATCTTGCTAACGGTGAGTATTTGCACAGACATAACTTAGTAGCCAGGATTATCCACCAGCAACTTGCTCTTCGATACGGCCTTGTAGACTCTGAGGTGCCGTATTATAGGTATGTCCCTGCGCCAGTTCTTGAAAATGGTCGTGCCACGCTCTATTAGGATCGATCTGTCATCACGGACAGGACTATTGTAGCCAATAAGCCTGATATCGTGCTGACAGATCAATCAAACCGCCAGGCAGTGCTCGTCGATATCACCATCCCACATGACGAGAACCTCGTGAAGGCCGAGAAGGACAAACTCAGCAAATACCTTGACTTGGCTCACGAGGTGACTGCTATGTGGGATGTTGACTCAACGATCATTGTCCCGATAGTCGTTTCGGCAAACGGTCTAATAGCGAATAGTCTCGACCAACATCTCAAGAGACTCTCGCTAGATGGCTGGATCAAGGGCCAGATACAGAGGCGGTACTTCTGGACACGGCACGCATCGTCCGGAGGTTCCTCACTCTGCGGCCCTGACCACCGGTAGCTTGGGCCCTACCCCGTCACCGGCGGCGAACTAGGTTAGGTTTTTATAATATTTTTATTTTGTATGTACTTTTCTGTATTTTACTTTTTATAACTATTATAAAAACCTAAACCTAAGAATGAAAGAAAAATAAAGAACATAATAATATCTTGTAATTATCATTTTTTTCTGTTAATTTTGCTGTATATGTGTGTCTTCTGTGTTAGTGAATAAATGTCTTCTTTCTTTCCTTCCTTCTTCGCACAAATTACACCAATTGACCCAGCCCCAAACTAAGCAAAGTTCTATGGGTGCTAAACAACGGGTAGACATACATACATATATACTCAAATCAAATATATACAAACATCCAAGACTCAAGTACCTACTACAAACATTTATATACATCATACAAGTATTAGCAAAAAATGTTCGTGTTCTGGAACTTCGCCGGCCGCTGCCGTGGCACGCTCGCTTCGCTCGCTCGGCTCGCGCACTGAGGGTCGCAGTTCTACATATAGCACTCCTTCTCGCTTCGCTCTTCGTCGTTCCTAGTCAGACCTGCTTTAGTAGAATAGGTAGAAGCATCGAATTAAGGAGCTGATCTATTTATTAGGTGACAGTTCTATTATTTTGGTATTCGAATTTTGATGATCAAACTATAATTTAGGATACAGGTTTACTTTAATCTGATGACTCATACATAGAGATAGATTTGATTAATTTGATGACCAATATATTTCTTAGGGATAGATACTTCGATCAACAATTAGTACTTACTAATTGTTAATCGATGGATAGATATAATAATTAGGGTATCGCAGTTTAGTGACAAATCTAAATTTAAGTGACAGAAAATATAGTTACCAAATAGATTTTTATACCAACACTTAAAAAAATATAATATCAACTACATATGTATAATGTTGCGTTGTGAAATCAAAATCAACATATTAAGGGGCTGTTTCACCATCCATTGATTAGTGTTAACTGGCGGTTAGGTGTGATGCCATCTCCATTTGTTTTGTTGGAATAGACGGAGACGGCATCACATTTAACCGTCGGTTTAAACTAATGAATGGATGGTGAAACAGCCCCTAAACCTAATCAAATAAATGGTACGCCAATAATACCTAGGGGAGACCGAGGTAAGTTAACACAAAGGTAAGTTGACACAACTTCAATATCTCGAAAACTATAGCCATTAGAAGGTTGTCAACAATGCAGTTCTATTCTAACCCGCGCTGCTCTATCATTCCAACTCGTTAATAGTACATGCCGCGACCGTCGGATCAAGGGTTATGGAGCTATAGCGTCTGTGGTTAAAATTGCACGAAAAGTAAGTATTTCATCATTTTTTCGATGCCATTTGCTATAACTTATTTTATACTGTATTTTTTATAGATTGTGGTTATGTAAGTTAAATATTCAACTCGTTCTCAAATTTTGTAACGGCATAATAGATTAAAACAACTTTGTTTCAACCCACCTGGTTCGTTACAACTCTCCTCGATTTCCATTTAATATCTTTAATTTGTATTTTGTTTTATAGTTTTCCGAACAAATGCAAGCGCAAGTCGGATACCGGAGAAATAATCATCAAAGTATACGGATTTGGCCGCCAAAAAGGTTACTTTAATAGGAAACAAGTGTTCGGGATGCTGCAAAATCATATAATTTGCTTTATCATTTGTTCGCCATACCGCTCGATTCAGAAAAAACCGGCTAAGTACGAGTCAGACTCGCGACCCGAGGGTTCCGCACAAATTTTTAGATATTTATGAACATCCAATATTAGCAGATCCCTTTCTCCTGAGCAAAATGTACGAAGTATGGGGTCATTTTAGATAGTTACTGATATAGACTGACACAGACAAAAAAAATTGTGATTTTCAGACTTTTTTTATTGGTTGTGCTGTAAGAGCCACATCTATTTTAACAACGTTCATAACTTTATATATTTATTCATAAAATTGTAGTGGATGCAGAGAAAAATGCAGATATTCTACTGTTGATTGGTAATATTATTTAGAATGAAGAATACTATTATAACTACGATTATTATAGTGCTGATTGATCTCAATACTTTGATATTAAACCGTTTTTAATCTCTTAGTTGCGTTTTTGTCCTTAAAGCTTTACCTCACCCTGTGTGTCAACTTACCCAGGTACCTGTTTCAACTTATCTCGGTACTAGGAGGGTTGAAACAGACTGACCTGGTGCAGAAAAACCCTATTTTTGAATACTTTTAACAAGTAATAACTTATTTTATTCCGATTCGTAAGTAAAGGATGAAATGATGCATCATTGGAAAGCCTCTTCGCAAATGTAGCTTATTTAATGAAGCAGTAATGGCCGAATATGTACCTAAATTTGGTGAAAACCCACCTAGGTCTCCCCTACTTAATTTATTAAAGAACGATCTACTTCCGACAAAAAATTCAAGTTATTAATTAAAAATCAACATAGTAAAGTTAAATTTATAAATAGTATGATTAAATACTAAAATGAAAAAAATGCATAAGATCGTCCAACGTGTGCGCTGAAGCATTGACCCTTGATTCGGCATCGATAAGAATCGAAAATACTTTGTCGACCAGCATACCGCTGAAATTGGGTCGTATAAATAAATAATTTTACGATGTAACCCTCACAACTAACAGCCAGCCCTTAAATTTGTACACGCTGCCGTAAAAAACTAAAATGGGTACTCCAAGAAGAAAGTTAATTTTTAAACCAAGAAAAAACGTTTGACCTCATTACCGAAAACATGCTCTTTCGTAGATAACACAATAGCTATCGGCGGTTACTTTTTTTATGCATTATATATCTGAATCTATAAAGTTAAATAATTCAATTGTAAATGTTTTGCACTACCTATTCATTCCACTTTCCCCGCAGAGAGACTTTTCCCGCATTACCCGCAGACGAGACGAAAGCATTTCTACAAGGAGATTTAAAATTAATTCGGAATATTTTGGCAGATGGATATTTTGTAAGATTTATTGTACACCCCAAGTTTTTAATAGAAACATTAGTCTTCCATTTTAAAAAAACCTCAGAAACAATTTTTAATGATGTTGTTTATTTAAAATAACCCAACCACCTGCTAAAATATTTCGGGTCAATTTAAAACACCATTTTTGTTAACTCTTGCGGGACTTAATTTTTTTAATCTGTGCTATTCTACTCAACAATAGAAACCTTAATAATTCTGACCTAACACTGGTACATGTGTGGTACAGGTAGGTATATGCGCATAGTGAGCAATAAAATACCCTAGCGTCATAGAGACAATAACAAAATATGGTTTTGCCTATACGTAGACAGGCAATAAATAATGTGCTGAAACGATATTAGCCAACGTTATTCGGTATTACCGCAACAAATCGTCTTGCCCTTTATTTATTTTTCCTTTGCGAAACAATTGTATTTATGTTTCATAACATACGTGTAGCTTGGTGGAAAATCACGACGGGCCTTCCCTGGGGGGTACTCAGTCCAACTGCGAGCGTAGTGTGAACTCTTTGTATTGTACCAACACTTTAGTTGAATGACTCGGTCAGTTGTTCGGGATTGTGGCACCCATTTTTAAGAGTTTACAAACTTATAAAAGCGATAAGTGAGTTACCTACCCTTTTTTCACGGAATCCCGGTTTTCAAGCCGAAATGTTTTTTCTATTGCATATAAACAAAGTTTGTTTCCTGTTTAAAGCCGTGCTAGCTTAGTGGTCTAAGGCTTCTCAAGCAGCGGAACGTGGGTTAGAAGCCGGCCTCGTACCAGTGAATTTTCAGAATTGATGTGTAAAATTACATTTTGAATTTACTGCGAGCTTTACGATAGAGAAAAATATCGTGACGAAATCTCAATCATTTATTAATGTTGGCTTATATGTCATTTTCCCTCCTTCAGTCTGCATTGTGACATCGTAGGCAACGTATGCGGAGCGCGCGATTCAAAAGTGCCTCAAAATGATGAAATGCGCCATAAAAGTGTGACGAAATTATAATGGGAGGATAAGAACTCCAGAACCCCAGAACCCAGAAAGATTGAATTATTTTGGTTAGTATTGTTTGTCATTTTTTATAGGTGTTACCAGTTTTCAGTACAAAATTTCCCACAATTCAGTTCAAAACGTATTTAAAAGTTTTTATTGGGCACAAAGCCGAAATGTATCTATTTTACGCATCAGCCTGAACAATTTTTACTTTTAATCGACTTGAGAAAATGGCGAAACTAATTAATGTTCGTTGATATTTGAATGAATATTTGCATCGTCTGATCATAGTAAAGAGGAGCAGTAGGTAAACTCGTACCCTTTAGGAGACTTAACTGCCTAATCCGGCGCGGACGTTTAGGATTGTCGATGTATTATTTTAGATTAATTACCTACCGGAAAATAATTTTAGTACTCGATTTTTTACTGATATCCTGTGGCCACCTTCCAGTTCCATCATCAGTAACGTTTGAGCACGTCGACGTCACACGGCTTCTTAAGGACATCGTCCTTTTGCGAGTGGATGTAACCACCATCCAGAAGAAGTTGGATACGTCGGAACGTGCGAATGCCATTCTGCGAGGACAGTTGACCTAATTGAGCGACGCATCGGCCGAGGTGGCTCGGGCACGGTCGCATCAGCAAAACGTGACACCGCGTCGTCGCGGCTCAGCTGTTGTGCAAAATGTTGACCCGTTGAATGGCACGAAGGCAACTCATAGTAACCAGCTGCAGGTTATTGAACCCGCATCTGCTTTGGCGCGTAATGTTAACTTGCCGCCCCGCTTCGTGTCGTCTACGCCAGCTCCTACTCCATCTCGGGTGCAAAAGGAGACCTACGCGCGGGCATCTCGCCACCAGCCGTGCCACCCGCGCCCCTTGAACTCTGCAAAGGGAACGCAGGAGCAGCCTGCGGCCGCCGATCAACCAGCGCCGAAAGTTATTGCGCATGATGATGGCTTCACTCCGGTGGTGAATAGGAAACGCCGTCTAAAGCGCTATCGCAATCAGCGTGGGACCGTTCCTGCAGCGTCGTGTTGTATCCAAGCTGCGGTATCGAGGGTGGACATCTACCTGTCTCGGTTGGACAAGAAGACTACGCCGGAGAAGGTGTTTGAGTACGTCCATGAGGCGGTAAAGGGCCGGTTACAGAGAGCCCAGCTAGACCTCTCCATCCTCCCGCTCGAGTCTCAAAGGGCTAACAATTTCAGCTCACCACACACTCAAGACAGACTCAAACTTCAGATTCAGACTTCGAGTGCCTGCCAAATGTTCCTGCGCTCCGATTACTGGCCGAAGGGAGTGGTGTTCCGTCGTTTTAGGGTAGCGACGAAGACAACATCCAAAAAAACCCTAATTACTTTGTCCTTATTTTTGTACATGTTTTTTGTGTTTTTTTACGTCTGTAGTGTGCTTTTTTTATGTATAATTTTAATTTTACAGCGCATTGGTTTTTACTGTAATGCTGTAATTTAAAATTGACAAATAAATAAATAAAATCAGATCAGCTCAATGGTACCATGTCTGTACACTGTCATCGCCGAACTTACATAAGTATTCCAAATTTCAAGTCAATCTGACGACTGGAAGTTAGTCAAATTTTACTTGAGATTTGACTACGGACTACGAGACAGGTGAAACTAAATAAAAGCTTGTAATTACTAGTTATGTTAAATTGAAGATTAACATTTGACTGTCGTGGCGTTAGGTGCTACTTAATCAAATCGATTGTATGGAAAATAATCTGTAATACTAAAAATTCATTGTAATATTAATGAGTTAAATATTATAAAATAAAACATATACTGTCTGAGCGGTAATAGTACATTGTGTCTTAAGGGCGGTAAATAAGGAATAACGAACGAGAGTCTATTAGAAGCCCGATGTCGAACACTGAGGGCTTTAATGAGTCGATGTTCGTAATTTTAGTACCGCCCGTGCGACATACAATGTTTTTCATCACATTTGCGAGTAAAATTGTATATTTCTCAAAGAAAAAATATAATTCTTGCAAATATTGGCGATACCTTAGGCTGCGCTCTTGGCAGCGCCGCCCTCCCCCTCCCGCAGCATGCGCCGCAACGTGCGTGTGCATGTGATCCTGCAGCAGGAGCGCGCGCACGGGCATGGCGCAGCGCCATTAGTACGGGCATTGACTCATTTACCGACCTTGGGCTTCATGACAAGAAAATTAGTACGCGCAATAACTCATTCATCAGGTCGAGGGTTTTATTTGGGGGGTTGCAACCAAGGTAGTCTGCATGTTTCGACACTGTTTACGAGCAAGTGTGATGAAAAAAATGTGGCCCTCAAATGTATGCATGAATAAGTATATGAAACTACCGTGAGACTCACTCATATTAAATATAATGACCCGGATAACTCACGTCTTAAATCGAGTTTAGCTCGACATGTTTCGGGCTAATCCGTAGCCCTTCGTCTTCGGAGCACTCGATAAAACTCGATAAACTCGATTTAAGACGTGAGCTATCCGGGTCATTATATTTAACATAAATAAGTAATTTTATATATAGTGGATAAACAGTTTTTAAGTTTTATTTATTGATATTTTATTTGATTACATTAACCATTACTTTTACTAACGTCTATTGCGCTCTAATAATTTTCCCCCACATTTTGGGGGATTTGACATGGTATCATTTTGCACGCACACAGTGAAAAGCGGATTGACGTAACGCGAGCGTAAGATGAAGCTGTCACGTGGTCGCCGCGCACACAAGCAAGAAAAAGTTGGGACGATTTGAATCGCATTGTTTCCTACTGAGACTGTCTAGTGTTTATATAGTCAAAGGGATCGCCATTGAGATCCAAATATCTCTGTCCATGATTATAATCATTAACTTTATAATACGCCTTAGATACTACGCCGTACTAAAAGCTGTCATCATCGCAACCACGTATTTTCATTTAACAAACTATCAATAAAGATTGTTATCCCAATAGACAGTTCCCAAATAGACCTGTAACGGTAATATTTTTATTAGACATTTAAAAATACTTTAACGATTCATATTTGCATGAAAATTCGAGCTCGAGGTACATAGGTAGCGTAGTCGTAAATAACGTACCTACATACTCGCACAAATGTCGCTCAATTAGTCGGCTATTTTGTAAAAACATTTTTGCTTCTATCGTATTTCTATTATAATCCTTTTTAGAGTTTTGTATTACAATAAGGAACCCTTATAGTTTCACCATGTCCGTCCGCCGTCCGCAGCTTAGTCCAGAGACCGTAAGTGCTAAAAAGCTGTTTTTTATTTAAATGAAACACGCGGACTCAAGGTAAAATAAAATTTTAAAGATGTATATTATTAGTGTATAGGCTGACCAGGAATATAAAAAGCCTGACGCGAGGGCAGCACTTCTACGTTTTATATTGCAACATTGTTTACACTTACCAGTCATATTGACAACGATGTAAGTGATGTTATTTAAAGGAATATTTTCTTATCCTTCAGACTTTTTCTATGACAAATACTTTTATACATTGTGAATTACTTTCCTTCCAAGGCTATGGATTATCTTCGGCATTTTAACGCACAAAAACACAAAATATCACTTTATAATACGACGCGCAAACAACGTTAAACTTTGACAGCAATAGACAGGCGACATTTGAATTTATTGTTACCAGTTCAAGAAATTAGTTCTATTGGTTTTCCGCAATATGGCGAGGTTTTTAGGTTTACGTAGCCAAAATGGCAAAAACGGAACCCTTATAGTTTCGCCATGTCTGTCTGTCTGTCCGTCCACGGCTTTGCTCAGAGACTATCAATGCTAGAAAGCTGTAATTTTGCACGAATATATATGTAAACTATGCCGACAAAATGGTACAATAAAAAATGAAAAAAAAAATTTAGAGTACTTCCCATAGTTGTAAAGTGGGGGTGATTTTTTTTTCTCATCCAACCTTGTAGTGTGGGGCAGTGTGGGGTATCGTTGGATAGGTCTTTGAAGCCAATAGAGGGCTGCAAAAACGATTTTTCGCTTTAAGTGATTTGTTTGCAAAATATTCAATTTTAAAGTGCAAATTTTCATTAAAATCGAGCGTTTTTTTTTCATCCAAATAGTGGGTGGCATCGTTGGATAGGGCTTAATTTATTTTGCTTTCAATTCAATAATATTTTAATTTCTATTATTGGTAAGTACATACAATAAAAAAATATATTCGAAAAACTATCACACGTTACACTAAAGCATACTTATAGATCAAAGTACTTCAGTGTTAATCACCTTTTGAAATTTCAAGATCGTTATTCCGGACACCGCAGCGACGGTTGAAAGGAGAAATCGACTAACCGACATTTTTGTGAAAACTTTGAAACATATATGTAGCTCAAACGACAGAGAAAAATTCACTGATTCCGAACGTGTAGGTACATAACTCAATATTAAAAAAAATGTCCCTTAGTCAATTTCTCCTTTCAACCGTCGACAGGTAGGTACCTATCCGGAATTCAAAGATTGAGTCATATGTTAGTATTCTGTATCCACTCTTTTCATATTCGTAAGATGTCTTATCACATTCTACACTTTTGATGAGTTCCTTAAATTTCAGCCAACGGCTATTATTTACTGAAATTACTAATAATTAATTAGTTCTTAGAATATATTAGAATAATTTAACAAAATGACATGTAATAATGATATTACCAATAAATCAGTATGAGTATGAGTATCAAAGTCGAATCTTCCATTTTAAGCGACGAAACATAGTTCATAAAACACAAAACAGGTTTAACAGATTGACTCAATGTTTGCCGACGATCGAAGATTCAAGTGTTACGATCTGATATCGATGTTAATAAGTCAATAAAACGTCGCCCGACTGGAAGCAATTTCTTTTTACGAGTCCCGGGACGATGACTGCTACAATTCAGCTTTTTACTTTTACTTTGCTGGAATGAATAGAGATGTATCAGAATAACACCTTGGACACTGCTTCGAGACGGCAATCTGCATTTTAGAGGCTAGGAACTATTTTACAAGTAGGTATGCGATAAAATTGAAAATGAAAATTGAAACGTATAAAACTGTTATGTAAGTATGTCACTCAGGCAGTTAACCGTGTACATATTAGCGACAGTAAAGTTATGTACATTTTTTTTAAATTTGGAATGACTTTACTAAAGGTGATGAATTGACTTTTCCTACCGGCATTTCTTTATGCAAATTTTGCCTTACTTTTTTCGAACTTCTGCCATGTACAAGACAAATTATATATAATTAATGGTTCAAATGCGTAATGCGTAAAAGTAATGTTTTGTAAAAGTAGTGTTTAAACTACTTGGTTATTTTTCTCGAAATTTTATACTTATACTCTTAATGTTTATTTATTTTTTTATTTTAGATTTCATTGAGGGAGCGTATTGCTGCTAAAAACAAATAATAATAGACATATAGAAGTGGTCATAATTTTTTTATGGTTTTCCAACTAATTTAGAACTAATTGGAACGAAGGAGTCGTGATTTCTGAAAGTTGCGATACATGGCACCACATGCACACTATATTTGCGGCTGGTTGGACGGATCTCCGGTAATCTAGTTAGTATGACATCTCTGGTGGTCTATTATGAATCCCGTCGGCCGATCCGAAAATCTTCTTCAATTAAAAAAATAGATTTCGTTGAGTAAGCTCATTGCTAATAATAACCAAATAACTCTTATATGAGTTCAGGTGACTGGGTGAAAGTTAAAAATCGCTTATAATTCAAGTTCAAGGCACTGAGTGTGTTAGTTATATTTCATGATACGTTGCTGACGTGGTTAGTGGCTTTATTTGACTTATTTAGGTTAAAGTCCTTATAAGTATTACAGCATTCTGAACGGTGAACCGTTTATGTGGGTTTTGAGGCACTGGAGTCGGTGAAGTATTTGTAAATTAATTAAAAGAAGAGAGAGTGATTGCAGCCATGTATTTCTCAGTAGCACGAACGGAAGAAGGGTGGTATTGCCAACAATAAAAAATATTAAAAATTAACAAATTTTAGCTGGTGTTGCTGTCGTTATATCGATAGAATCGATTTAGTACGCAACGCATGATTATATTTCCAACAAATAAATAGAGTCCTTACTACCTACCATTATAACTAGTTTCCGCTTAAGCAAATCGTGCGAGAGCAATATATTGCGAAGTAGCAAATATAGCCAATAATAATTCGTCAATATATCTATCCAATGCCGATACCACCATTTTTCTCACAACGTAAAACAGCGCTTTTCAGATAAGTAAACTCCGACTACTCTGAATAAAGTTTTGGCGCAGTTCTCAAACTTATTCGTACATTTTACCTACTAAGTTGACTTGGCATTATCATTCTTCGAAGATCGTTTGATTTGAATATCGATTTATGGGCTGACATTAGCAACATCGAAGTTGTGTACTTGGCGGCAAACAAATAAACAAAACAACAAGTTCAGTATCGGAGCATACTGAAAGTTACTCGTTCCTTTAAAATCTTGAAGCTATTCGATTTTGAAAGCAAGCTTTTGCTTAACAATGAAGGTAACTTTATTCTCTGATATTAAACCTAGAATAATACAAGCAATATTAATGCAAAATTACTTTACGTCACCCTAATATGTTTCTTCAATTGATGAATTTATTAATTCGTTTGTTACTGTGAAAATTTTAATCATAAAGTTCAAAGAAGTGTAGACCGCGGAAGTTTTAGCAATCGATGTAGGTATTGCGACGGTACTCTTGAAGGTCAATATCGGCTTTTTGGACACGAAAGTCCATTTAACGCTGTTGCAGTATGCCGTTTTGCAGGTAGACGTGTATTCCAATAATCGACAACGCAGTTAAGCTCTGTAATTAATCGAAGTGGGGATATAATTTGTCTTCGTCATGGAGCAAATAGCTAATTCCCCATTAGGGACACAATAGCCCGCCTGGAGGCTCTTATTGATTACCGCCTATTGTTCGCTTTCGACCGCCTTAAATGATACACTTGGCACGATTTACGTGACAAGTATCTACTGCCGTTTACAAGCCAATGTGATAATGATTCTCGTTTATCGATTGATAAGCAATACCTTTTTATTTTGCGTATACCTACTTATATGTTTATTTGATGTCGACTTTTTCCTTGAAACTAGGCTTGAACGAAACTAGGTATGTACTAGATAGATAATGAGTGTAATGAGGAGTATTTGTATGCTTTGCACATAGCCGTTTGCAACTTTTTTAGGAAGAAACCTCTTACCAGGAGCCTCATAATACTATAAAATTTTACAATCACCATCATCATCATCAGCCGGAAGACGTCCACTGCTGGACAAAGGCTTCCCCCTTAGAACGCCACAATGAACGACAACTCGCCACTTGCATCGACCGGTTTCCCGCAACTCTCACGATGTCGTCAGTCCACCTAGTGGGAGGCCTGCCAACGCTTCGTCTTCCGGTTCGTGGTTGCCACTCGAGGACTTTTCTCCCCCAACGGTTAACTGTTCTTCGAGCGATATGGCCTGCCCATTGCGACTTCAATTTGCATATTTTTCCAGCTGTGTCAGTGACTTTAGCTCTTCGACAAATTTCCGTATTTCGAATTCTATCGCACAAAGAAACTCCAAGCATAGCTCTCTCCATAGCTCGTTGAGTGACTCTGAGCCTCTAAGAGGCCAACAGTCAAGGACCACGTCTCAGCGCCATAAGTCATCACTGGCAACACACACTGGTCGAAGACTAGTCTTCAGGCACTGCGGAATATTGGACGAGAAGACATCATGAAGTTTCCCGAACGCTGCCCATACGAGTCCGATTCTTCGGGCGACCTCTTTGTCGAAGTTGGACCTACACAATTGGACATCGTAGTAAGTGACGGGGCCTTGTTCACAAAGGTCGAGCACTATATGATGACGACTGGTTTCACATGCTAAAGGAAAAGCGCACGAGGCGTCTCGAGCAGGCCATCAACCCCCGACCACCTGGGGGGAGTACACTTGTCGCGTGTGCGGCCGGGGGATCCTGTCCCGAATCGGCCTATTTAGTCACGAGCGCAAGTGTCGTCGCGATGCTACTTAGATCATCTGCAAAAGATGTCAAGGCCTATTATATTAGTCTCGTCCATGTTCATCTTAAGACCCACCTGTTGGGAGGCGATACTGATTATGCTGATAATTTTACCACAAAAAAAGAGGTGTTAATAACATGAAAATCGGAAGGATTGATTTTCAGACCATACGAAGGCACGAAAAAAAAGTAGAGGAGTTATGCGTCATCTTTTTGTATGGGAAAAATAACATTTTTGTTCTGAAACCTATAGTTTGTGATATCTAATGAAAGGGCTTACTAAGCCGATTCTAAAAATATATCACATCATAAAATAAAAATCATTTTCAAAACATACCAAGTTTGGGCTCCTCCAGATATGATGCGGTTGAATCATTATTTGTAAAATATACCAAAAATTATATATAATAGCCTCATATCCAACCCCAAGAAAGCAATTTAATATTTAAAAATGTGATGAAATCACAATTAGCGAGTGAAACATACACTCAGTGGAAACATATATAAAAAGTTAAATTTTAGACACTGAGGATGATAAGTATTTTGAGACGGGGCAACAATAAACTAATTATTTGCAATTGGAGTCACGGGTTACAGCTAATAATCTAAATAAATTGAAACAGTCGAATAACTTCCAAATTAAAAGACTATAACAATTGAAAGTAATATTATAAATAAAAATAACTATGTAAAATGCAAATTCCTAAGTTCTAAATTAATAAGTAGATATATCCTGGAATTCGGTCACCGATTCCGCAAAATGGCACCGCCAACCACGACCACTCCACGACCACTGTTGATCAGGTAATGGATCCATTATTGAAGAAAACTAAAAATTCAGTCGTAAGCAGACGTGGGCGTCATGATCCTGACTGAAGTCAAATGCCGGCAAGCGCCTTGAGCCTAAAAGATTAAATAAGTAAACAATATACCTACACATACTTTCATGAATGTAGATCAGCATCTTACAAAAACTTAACAAGGATAATATTATTTAGGTACTTACTTTAAACATAATAAATAATTTTGTGCAAAATTTCTTACTTATCTGTGATATTTATCACAAAGCGTGCGTCAGCCATACACACAGAAATGAATCATAAAATGAAAATAAACATAATGATAAAACCCCTTTCATGAGGGTTAAACGGGGCCAACGACCGATTAAGCGCGTGGGGGTAGAAAATATGTGACTTAGTTCATTTAAGTAGGTATAGGTATATCATAGTTCAGCTAATAAAAAGTTGGTGCCGAAACAAACGAAATGCCAGCAAGGAAAACCGACGACGCCGCGAGGGCCGGCGTCAACACGAGCGTGGCATTCAAACGTTTTCAACGCTTTACATTTCAACGGATATAAAGCAGAGCAATTTACCTTTAATGATGGACCGTGTAGACCTTTTTTTCCCCCAATAAATTTCACGAAATCCCAAGTTTTTATGGGAAGTGAAATACAGGAGGGTTAAAATGGAGTTTTCATTGCTTTTTACCTCATAATATTCATATTGCTCAGTCGAGCAATTCCAAGTTGATAATCCAGGGTTTGGTTTAACGAGGTAATGTTCGGCCGACGGATTTCACCGCGCGCTCACACGTTATATCCCTGACTTTTTCACTTACGGCTTGTCACGCAACCGGTGACCACGAAAAAGGCTGATTTCTGTAATCCTCTACAGTTATTACTTGTGGCAAACGTACAGGCCTAAGTTAAAGTAAGAATCGCTCATACATTTTCATATGATTCCGTCCCAGACACAGCTGAGTATTTCTCAAAAATATGCCAGTTTAAATTTCGACTCCGATTTTCAAATAAAAAGTACAGGCAAGTTGTTTGAATGATTCATTTGCTGCGTGAAAACTTCATAAAAACAAAACAGGAAGTTTACCTACATACCTACAATTTAATTAAGACTGGGAAAATCTTGCAACTCTGTTAAAAAATGAAAATAGCATTTTTGATAAATGCACAACAACTATGTTTAAAAGGTAGGCACACCATATCATTAAGTGTTATTTTTATACCCTGGAAACTTAATTGTTTTAATTTATCCCGAACGTGTATTATTACTGGCTTACATTGCGGACGCTAGTGGAATTTTAAATAAACATTATTTTAGACCCTCAACCTGCTGTTTCGTTCCCGGCATTATTCGTTACGGAAAGGTCGTGCACTAACTGTATTCTAAATGTGTTCGTTTATTAATCGTAGTTTAGAAGATATTCAGTGCGTGCGCGAGCAGACGTGCGAGCATGCGTGCCTACTTACGTGTGTGTATGCATACATATTATACTTGCGTGCGTAAGTGCGTGCTTCACGGTAAAACGGCTGGACGGATTTAGAACGATGAATAGTCGTGCAATCATGTCTGAAAAATTAGCGATTACCTAATATTTTGGGATATTACAATATTGCCGTGTTAATATCGGGACAAAAAGTAGTCTTCGTATTGTTAGATGCCCTAGCTAGGCCATCACGGCCTGTCCTGCTCGGGAAACGCGGGCCGCATTCCCCGACACGTCTCTCTGAACGACCTAATCCGGAGGGCGCTTGCTACCGCTAACGTGCCGGCTATTTTTAACCCCCGACGCAAAAAGAGGGGTGTTATAAGTATGTATGTAAATTCTTTATTGTACAAAATAAGTAAACAAACACAATCGACAAACAATGAAATATATGTACAAAGGCGAACTTATCCCTTTAAGGGATCTCTACCAGTCTACCTTTGAGTGGATAAGAGGAGCATTCAGTCAGGGACAGACAAAAAGAGAGTTTAAAAGTTAAAATAGATAGTGGAAGCTATAATACATTGCTTAAAATAATATAATACACAAATCTATAAAAGAATCGTAACATAAGAATACACTACTATATACAAATATATGCATATGCAAACAAAATATGAATAATACGTACCAATACGATAAGCAAAAACAATAATAGTTAATGTTTTCAACATTTACGGAGAAGGTGTGAGCCACATTTTCTTCAAACCCTCCCTGATCGATCCTACGGGCGAGATCGGTAACCGATTCCACAACCTTGTAGATTGCACTGTAAAGGTCTTGGAAGAGGTAGAAGGACAGGCAAAAAGGAGGTTGGTACTCGAACGTTGGTAAACGATGTTGGCTACACACTGGTTGGCTACCAGAAACCAGGTAACTGAAACGCTCGGAGAGGTATATGGGAGCAGAAGGATTGAAAAGAGTGTTGAAGAGTAATGACAGAAAGTGAATATTTCTACGATCCCTGACAGGCAACCACTTCAGCTGTGCGCGGAAATCAGACACGTAGTCGTACTTACGGAGTCCAAAAATGTAACGGATAAGTTTGACCGCTATGTGTGTCTGTGTGTGTGTCTGTCTGTGGCACCGTAGCTCTTAAACAGTGAACCGATTTGAATGCGGTTTTATTTATTTGAAAGAGAGGTTTCTAGCTATAGTTCTTAGACATGTTTTATCAAGATCGGTTCAGCCATTTTTGAGATATTCAACTTTGAAGTAAAATGTCGGGGGTTTTCCAAATTTTTGTTGGTTAGGTCATAAAACAGAATGGTATCGCACTTGAAGACGATAAGAGGACCGACAGAATGTCGCTTATCCTTTGGATACAGGGCAGAAGTCTGGTTTGGGATGTAACCAGCGTAGATACAGTGACACCTTCTCACGTTGCCACCACTTCCATCCGAGCAGGTGCGGCGGCCTCTGCTGCTGAAGACCTCAAACGGCCTTGTATATGTAGTATGCCTGTATAGGGCTACGTATTTGCACCGTTTTAGGTGGAAACCCTAGGCCCATGGGGTCCAGGTGCGAAGTAACTCGTAAAAGAGATTTCTTGGCTCCTGGTAAAGACGGCTGGAGACCAGGAGGCTATTTCGATCAACATTTGAGCCTGGTCATGCAACGCTGAAACGTTCCCTGTCTCCTGGGAACTATGCCGTCGACTGAAATTTTTAAAGATATTTTTTGTTTTTGATTGTTAATTAGTTGTTCTGTAAATGTTTTGTTACACGTCTATAATTATAGTTTCATCAAAATGAATAAAAACTTCTTTCTAAACTGATAAGTATTATTAATCCAGCTTATGAACGTCTATTTTTTTATGTTCGTCTGTCTATGTCTGTAACCGTCTAAAATGACACCACACTGTGTACATTTTGCTTGGGGAAGGGGCTCTGCTAACACTGGATATTCATAGATACCTACAAATATACACTAGTACGACTCACACTTGGCCGGTTTTTCGTAAAAGGCCAGAAATTTTTCGTAAAAGAAACAGAAAACAGCAGGTCACAACGTTTGATTGTCAACAGAATTAAAAGTCAAAATGGTTGAAAATCAATTTAATTTCATGTCAGGCGGCGCCACAAACAATTTTTAAGCTACCTTTACAAATAATAAAGTTATACAGGTTTGAAATTCAAGATTAGACAGAGAAAGACATACTGGCATGTGACGTCACACGCCAGTAGCGCCATACTTGCTGCATAGAGAAAAGCGTTTGAGAAAGAGACAGGTATATAGATTTTTCAAAAAATCGCTATAAATCCAATTTTCAAACCGAATTAAGTTTTCTCTTCGCTAAACACTGTCTGTATATCTATATTTTCATAATAATAATTAAGATATGGCAAATTCAGAAGTTGACAAATACCGTATTGTATATTGGTAACATTCTCAATAATGAAATGTCGCAACTTCACCGACTTTTTAGAAGGTAATGTAATAAATCAAATCAAATAAATGCCTTATTCATCAACAAGTGAGATTTATTCGCGGGGCGACGGGCCCAGTGGAGCGAACTTCTTCAACTTAGCCAGTTTAACGCAACTAAGTAAGTGAATGATGGTACCCACGGGTCTTGATAACATCAAAATCACATTTCGTGACGTATTTTGCTATAAATTTCCCCGTGACAATGGGCAATGAACTAATTCCAAAGCTTCTATTGGAAAATTTTAGCTTCAGACAATAAACACACATCACATTTTTTCCAAGCGATTTTCAGGTAATCTTACAATTTACATTGTGGAAGCTCAAAATGGAGTTTAGAATAGATATGTCCGACGATAAATTCCCTAAGATCTTTCTTAAATTACACGGGCTAAGTACTAAGCTATGCTCCTATTCTCAGCTGCCTGGGTAAGTGTTCAAAACTTAACCTATAATAGCTATTGTTCCTCCTTGTATTGTGTTTTCATTTCTGAGTGCTATTTATTTCTTTTCAAAATTATGTTCTCACCGTTTTAGATTTAAGTCCGCTGCCTATACATAAAATCAGGGCTTGTGATTTGGTGAAAATTGTACACTGAGAGCGAAACGAAATGGTTTATTTCCGGAATACAGGTAACATAAGATTTTATATAGCATGCATTCTACCATACTTTGCTCTAATGAGCGTGCAAAATATTATATTCCTTGCTTGCTTTTTTTTTTTTTTTTAGAGTGGATGGCAAACGAGCAAGTGGGTCTCCTGGTGATAATAGATCACCACCGCCGAGCTTTATGCTGAAAACATAAAGCAGACAAATTCAGGATTATTCTTACGAGTATTTTATCTAAAATTGTTCCTTATTGTCTCGATAAATTTACTCGTAACAACCAATTTGATTCTAAATTGTATTATAACATTTTTTATATCAGTTACTATTTTTAGTTTGAATGTTACAAAATTCATTAACAGAGTAGACACACAACTCGCACAGCCATGCAAGTACAAGTAATTTCTTAATTTAATTGTCATAGCGGAAGATCTTTAATATCCTTAGGAAGCTTGTTATAGTAGATTGTTGCACCAAGCAGAAAGTTATTTATTACTGCACCGAGTGCCGATTTCAAGAGCGTTAGCGGAACTTAAAAAGCACGAAGGCAATATAAATTAGTGCGAGGTGCATAATTTGCTTTTCTTTCAAGTATTACAGGAATAGTAGACGAAAAAAAACTCATGCTAAACAATGAATAGGAAAGAAATGTCACTAGCACTCAATGATTCCATTTTTGTAAGTTTACATTCGCACTCTCAAAAAATTTCCACGGATAATTCGCAAGGCACCCGCCAATTTTTTTTTTTTAATTTCCTACTTTTTTTGACAAGAGTTAGTAGCCAGTAGCAGATATTTTTACCCGCGATCTGTCAAATTTCGGATAGGCGCCAGGTTGGCCAACCAAACACAAAGTTTTTTTTAAATATACAGCTGCACAGCTACTTACTATTTTTGGTAGTATTGTTAGCAACAATTTTTTGTACGCAATCTGTCAAATTTCATAAGACCGTCAGGTTGACCAACCTAACACTAGATTTTTTACACTATGCAGGCTAATTTTATCGCAAAAATACTTGTGTTACCTCTTTGGTCGTGCAATTAAAAAAATCTAAAACAATGCAGTACAGGATTTTCATACATTTTTTCTGCTCTAGAGCAGAAAAGTCCCGCTTTGTGCTGGGTATTTAGTGCGGTTATAATGAAATCAAGGCATAGTTAGAAGAAATAGTTATTTGTGTCACAAGGGAGCAAAATGGTGTATTTACGGCGAGGGCGTACGTTGAATCCAGAATGTAGCGAAGGATTCTACAATTGAATCCTGAGCGTAGCTAGGGATTCTAAAGTAGAATCCTGAGCGTAATGAGGGATTCAAGTGTTAACGCCCAAGATGAAAATAATTTTGCTCCCGAGTCGCTCATACAACTTTTCACACCGAGCATTAAGAAACTTAAAAAAAAAACTAAATATTATTAAAGAATAACTAGCATAGAAAATGACGTGGCTTTTCAATTATCAACTTAAAAAAATGGCATTTTCAATAAAACACTTAGAAAAGCCTTGAACAGAAAAGTTGCACTTTGCTCCCTCTCGTCAGGGAGGAAAAGTTACTTTTCTGAAGGAGAGGTGTGAAAAAGAATTATTTAAATCAGCTCAGTAGCTTCAAAAGCCCAACAAACAAAAAAACAAAGAAAGTTGAGAGATTTTCCTATTCCTTGGGATTTTCTACCAGTAGTTTTGGCTATGTGTTGACTGTCAGTCACCCAGTCATGGTACTGTTCAGGTACGTAACCCTATATAATAAATAAATCGTGTTACTTACGTAATGAGTTGATTGGTTGGCGAAGGTATTTAATGTTTATTTTGATTTTAAGAGCATATTTAAGTTATAGCTTATTTTTGAAAACTTTAAATTCATATTTTTAGCTATATATGTATATTTTAGTCTCTCAAGTGAAGTGTACATCAAAACTGACGTAAATAATTCATTGAATCAGGCGTTACTTTGCATAGGTCTATATCAATGAACTAAAACAATTAGTTTGCTTAGCCGCGACCTTATGATGCGTTTATGTAAGAAATGTGTGTTCATGCAGTTCCTCCACCTCCACACTGTAGCATGCTGAACGGTTGTGTGTTGCTCTGAAGATGAGTTCTGGTTGAATTCGAAACGCGTCAGTGTAATGTGGTGGTGGTGATAGATGGATTTGTGTGGGTTCATACATTGTGGAGACGGAGAAACTGCATGAACACACATTTCATGCATAAAAGTAGCTATCATAAAGGTCGCGGGTGAGCAAAGTAATTGTGTCAGTTCGTTGAACGTACATGTAAATTTTCGAATCTGTGATATCAGCCCTTGAGGAGTTCCGTCATCAGCAGTCGATCCTGGTTGCAGCATCAGGTGGCGTTTATCATATAAACGCATTGTCATTGAAATTTAACAATTATGTTAAGTATTTTGTGTGTGCCATCAACTTTTGAGGAGATCCCTTCTATGGAGACGATCCTGCAGCAAATAAATCCCATTTATTCCCTATTTATTATTATTGATTTATTTATTTAAGGTTCACTAACAATTGTTAACACAAGATCACAAGATACATCAAAAAATTGCTGCTCGCATGAACATGTTGAACTGATTGTCACAATCACTTATAGGGAAACACCGCATGCATTCGTGTCTGTATTTCTGTCCAGTGGTAGTGTAGGGGTATGACACGCAGCACGGAATGCTGAGAACCTGGGTTCGATTCCCAGCGCTGGTCGCTTTTTCTGGTTTTTCTGTGCATCCATGTCTCAGCTTGTATTTCCGATATGGTTTTACGGGATGATCGTAAAAGTAAAAAATTTGGAGTTGAAATAAAAAATACAAAAATACTTCAAATAACCGATCATGATATGTTGCCCCTAATACCGTACAGTTCTAATTTGTCTAAAAGCTTGTTATGAGAAACTAAGTCAAATGCTTTTGACAAAAGCGAGTTTAGCTTCTCATAATAAGCTTTTAAACAAATTAGAACTGTACGGTATTAGGGGCAATAGAGTATCTAGAAATAAAACACTCACAGGTAAACCACGTTGATAATAACATCCTTTAGCAAAGAAAAGGCTGCTGTTGAAATTGACTTGTTTTTTAACCGACTTCCATGTTGTTTGTCGTTAAGGAGAGAATAGTACATTGTGCATTAAGGGGCGCAAGAAGGGGATTACTAGCGAGAGTCTATTAGAAGCCCGACGCATTTGCGAGGAAAAAAATGCAAAAAATCAAATTATTTTGTGTCCAAACACTTCACAGCTCAGCAAAAGCAAGACGTTAAGAAAACAACTGAATAAAATATGGCTACCCGCCAATACAGGGGACTACTACAAAATTCGAAAAACGAAATTCGTATCGTATTAAATAATTTTAGCGTCAGGATAACGATATGAACTTCGATTTTCGAATTTCGTGGTAGGCCCCCCTGATTGACACTTTTTTCGAGCCGTCAACCATAGATAAATACTAAGAACCGTGTTTAGTTTAGAATTCGAATGGTCTTATGGCCAGATTATTCAAACCAAAAAAATATTTACTTAATTTATTACAAAACAATTTGATATAAATTTAAAATATAAAAATAACGAAGTTTCATGAAGCGTGGCAAATTTTTATGGTGTAAAATTAGATTATAGCTAAGTTTTAAAGATGTAAATAAGACGTTAGCTGAATTGAAACCTCTTTAGTCTGAAATGACGTACCTACTAACTTTTTAAAACTAAACTCCTAACTCCCTTGGGGAGAAAACTATTCGTAAATCCATAATTCCCGCGGGAACAATTGAGGCCATTGTCCTTTAGTATACAGGCATGGAATAACGTCATGGGCGAGCAAGTGTGATGATAAAGTTATTAGCAAAATTGTTCAGTCAGTCATACATAACTCTTTAAATTTTTTTTGAAAGAACAGCGATTTGAGTAATATGCCTGCAGTTGTGAAGATCATTTCTTTTACCTTTTTGTACAGAGGCTTAATTATTGACTTTTTAAGGGCGTCAGGGAATATGCCTTTATTTATGGATAAATTTATAATGGAGTATTATTAATTTCGCATCAAATAAATAATTGCCTATCAATTTATTCGCATCATTTATATACCTACCTTTGTATATCAATTCATCATCATCATCATGTCAGCCGAAAGACGTCCACTGCTGGACATAGGCCTCCCCCAAGGCACTCAGACCGGTCTTGTGCGGGTCTTGTGTCTTGTATATCAATTAAATTATTTCAATACAAATAAACTAAATGTTTAGCAAAACTAGTACTGCAGATAATTCGAAAATATACATCAACACAAACTATACAAAAATACTACAATCACATCAAATGCAAAAATACTGACTCCACAGCAAATTAACTAGAGCGTGCGTAGATGATACTCATTATCATAGTAAAATAACTTTTACTGACAATTTGGCACCGGAAAATTAGGTACGACGACGAGCGGAGCGAGAAGGAGCGTTAGGTAGGTACAAATGCGACCACAACGTGCGAGCCGAGCGAGCAAAGCGAGCGCGCCGCGGTAGCGGCCGGCGTAGCGCCAGAATCTTATTTATTTAGGAAATAATTTGGCCCTACTATTGCTGGTTATGTAAAAAGTAATAGGTAATTATACATTTGATGTGCAAAAATAGAAGCTATATTTAAAAAAAGGAGTTACATGGTATGATGTGCGTTAGTCATTATTAGCTGTGCAATAATAAAAATGCTTTACTTTAAGATAAATAGCGGTACGCCACAAATATAATTTGCAGTTTATTACGTAATATTTTGAGTGGATTATTTTGCTGTGCAATCAGTAATTTTGATGTACTCGGTTTTTTTTTGATAAAAAAGGACTTTTTTATGTGCGTTTAAATACTACCCATTTGTAATGTAGGCTAGAGGTGCAGAAATGTATTTCAAGCATAGCTTTAGGATTTTTGAGTTTATATCATCATAGCCTGAAGAAGAGGTATTAGTTAACTCTAATATAATTTTATTTATTTCTTACCCCCTAGAACAGTTGCAGTAGGACTGCAAAACATTGTATTTTAGGAACGACTAAAATTAAGTATATGTTGTGGCTTTATAGTTTTGATGGAATTTCTTTGATATGTTGAGTAATTAATTAAATAGCCAGAGCTCCTTCCAAGGTCTACGGAACAATATTCGAATCCACATCGGTTACAACGGTTTAGTAACATTTAAATTTATAACGGTCATCAACCGATCCCTGACTAATGTTTGTACTTTCATTTGTTTTCTCCTGCACGTACCTATGTACTCTACTTCCGTTCAGCTAATCCTTGCCGTACTGCTACCGTAACAAATGACCCCTATGCTCGGCACCGAGATTCCTGACTATTGGCGGCTGGCTGGCATAGCCGACGGAACCCATTTTTTAAGCGGGTTATATTACAGGCTACCATTTACGATCCTGAAAGCTACTACCGATTTAACAGCTTAGGGCACTAACTTAAAACCAGAGTCAAAATACCAAGCACAGGAATTATCACGCTAACACACACGAGTGTCTACTCTCATGACCTCGGCCACTGTAATGTTGACGAAACGTCGAGGTAAATATTACTCGTGTATGTTAGCGTGATAAGTCCTGTGCGTGGTATTTTGACTATGAGTGAAAATCACGAAAGTTTAAGACATAAAAACCAGAGGACAATTACTCACCACCTACGAGCTTAATTCTTCAACTCGTAGTACAATCTAAGTCCTAGGAAAGAAAATCCTAGGTTCCTCTACTATATACGAGCCTGCCCTACTTAGCTCCCACGGGCCTGTTTCCCGTGAAGCTTGAGCCTGCTGCGATCCACTGTCAAGACTGTATCCCTGTCGTCACGCCCAGGAATCGCCCTGGCCACAACATTACTTGAAACTTACGCCGTGGCTTTAGTCTTAGCTAGAGAAGTGCGATTTTTAGAACCAATCAATCTAGAACTTCTTTCGATCCTATCCCTGAGATCTTTCTGCTGTGGCCTATAATTTTCTCTGGGTGAAATAAATGAAACTTAACCATTAATAAGTTTTATTTATATCCCGAGCTCACTCCTCGTTAACGTGACAGATGTTAAGTTTGTACCTATATAATATTAGTATGGATAACAATCTGAGGTACCTAGGTAACAAATAAAAATGCAGTCTTACCTACATTTAAATTTAATATTTCCTTTTATTTTTTCTATGTAATGATAAGCTATATCTTACCTTAACAAGAATAAGCATTGCAGCAATCTACATAAAACGCTGGATACTTAATCAACACAAAGTCTATTGATTTTAATCCAGTTTAAGACAATTGGGTCACAGGGTAGCACTATCCAGATACAATTCTCATATATAATTTAACTTAAACAAAGGAACAGTGCATTTACAATCCACCCGTTCACCTGACTGCACCAGCTTCAAATATTCAACAGGACACTTCGTGAGATATTACGACGCTAATTTCTGCTTGCGAGGTCCCTTTGCAGAGGTTAGTGTAAGATGCACTTAAGAAACTTACCGCTCATGCGGCTAAGAACAAAGCACTTTCTGACGGTAAGAATTTTAACGGAATGGGAAGAATTATTAATTACAATTCAGCTCTAGATTTTTAGTTTGTTGGCTAAAGTCAGTTTAGTTTAACATACTACTACGTAGTCATCAATCTCTTTATTCATAGAAAGTTACGAGTTTTTGTAGGTTTGTATGTTACTTTTTTTTGTTTCTTGCGGTTAAACAGTGTTAGCAATTTAAACATTGAGGTAGGTATCACTAGATTTTCCAAAACTTTCGAAGTAACGGGCATTTTATTTCAAAATGACGTCCGCAAGATAAATCGCAGGGGGAGTACAAAAAACTTCTTTAATAATTGTGACAATAATATGGATATCAAATGAAAGCTATTAAATAGCCCATTTCAAATATGTATACGTGATAGCACAGTTCTAGACCGCTAGACTTGTATTTTTCCTTTACCGATTTTATTTAAAGCTATTTTAAGGCAGTCGGGTTTTTGATTTTAATTTAGAACAATTCCGTTTTGTACGAGTATTTGAATTCTTTTAGTAACATAAAGACGTCTCACAATATTTTTTAACATCGTCGAAGCGAAACGTTATAAAACTTGCACCGTCCATAAAACGCTGGATATTTTTTGGGCAGAATGCCACACGAACGAAAATCCATACTTCCATATAAGATATTATAAATGCGAAAGTAACTCTGTCACAAATAGTAACAATTAGCAAGGATATAATGATCATTTACATGCTTTTGGTATCATAAGTAAAAGTAACTGTTTTTTTTTAACCTCTTTCAATAAAAAGACTCGTCAAGATTGTACTTAACCCTTTTTTCAAATGCTAAAAAAACTAAGTACAACCCTCAGTACAACCATATACGGTAGTACTATTTAGTTTTTCTTTATATGTACGTAAACTCTTTTTTATTAGTTACTCCATTTACTTACTGTTTACCAGCTCTCTAAAAGATGGCACTGGAATGTTGGCAATTACTTTGTCGTTTAATTTTGATCGTATTGTTAAATCAATTAAATTTTTCAATTAAATTTGTTGATATCCGTACTCCTTCTTTTAAACTTAGTTAATTTGGCAAAATCTTCCTCAGTTCGAGTCACAACGTTATTAATTTCAGCGCCATCTGTTAGTTTATAGGGTACATTGATAGTCATAGCACGTATTTAAAAACTTGAAGGTGGAAACTTAACTCAATCGGATGTAGTAGCTACCTCCACTTAAGGGTTGAATTTTATACCCTAAGGGTCAAATTTTATAGCCTATAACCTGGCGGGGATTTCTCGTCGGATTAGTAAAGTTTGCGTAAAAATCCCGTTCAGCCGTTCTCACGTGATGCGCGGTCAAATAAACGACAAAACAGATAAACAGATAAACAGACAAACAGACAAAAATTCTAAAACTATTGGAACGTGTTCTGTTATCGATTCTAAGTATTCCCCAGCCAACTTTTTGTGGAATATCTTCCATGTACAGACTTTCGCTTTGTAATATGCCCTATAATTTATTGTCTTTTAATTTTGGTGTATTATTAAATCATTATTCAATTATGTTGATATCCGTACGCCCTCTTCTAAACTTAAGAGTTAATTTGGCAAAATCCTTCCTTAGCAAGCGTATTAATCACAGCGTATAATTCAGCGCCATCTGTTAGTTTAGCAGGGTACTCGAAGTCGTTGAAAAAAAGTCTGCACCTCCTTCCTAAGAAGCGTCATAAGATTCAGGTGCAAACCAAACTCAATCGAGTGTCGTGGCTACCCCCCCTTTTGGG
>NC_133475.1:13747973-13748600 GCF_025370935.1 Choristoneura fumiferana | reverse complement strand
ATATGTTTATTTGTGCTAAATATTTAAAAACCACATAAGCTGAAAACAATATTTTTAGGTACCTTCAAGAGTTCACACCACTGGGCACGGGAGGCGGTCTTTACCACTTCCGGGACCAAATTAGGGCTGGGAACCCTGCTGCCTTCTTCCTACTGAATGGGGATGTGTGCGCTGACTTCCCTTTAAAGGAACTATGGGACTTCCATACGGAGAGAACTAATGCTTTGGTGAGTAGATCAGAAATGATGTGTTTATACACTTGGTAAAAAAATACCCATAAAGAGGAAGAAAGGAGATTAAATGGTCCCTTATAAATAGTCCATTTACAATATTTGAAAACAATAGTATTGCTGTATGACTTACTGCTAAAATAAAATTTCATTAAATTTTTCTTTACTTTTTTTTTATTTTGATATGCCAAACCTATTTCAGATTAAAGAGTAAACTATGCAGAATTATTTTTGCCTAATATAGGAGGAACAACAAAGTCTTGTTTTATTAGGGTTAGGGGGAGGGTGTAATATTATTTGCTTAAATAATTTAATAGTAATGTGTTTTAGGGCATAAATAAGGAATTACGAACGAAAGTCTATTAGAAACCCGAAGTCGAAGATCTGAGGGATTTAA
>NC_133475.1:13688083-13746479 GCF_025370935.1 Choristoneura fumiferana | reverse complement strand
AGAATTATTTAAATCAGCTCAGTAGCTTCAAAAGCCCCAACAAACAAAAAAACAAAGAAAGTTGAGAGATTTTCCTATTCCTTGGGATTTTCTACCAGTAGTTTTGGCTATGTGTTGACTGTCAGTCACCCAGTCATGGTACTGTTCAGGTACGTAACCCTATATAATAAATAAATCGTGTTACTTACGTAATGAGTTGATTGGTTGGCGAAGGTATTTAATGTTTATTTTGATTTTAAGAGCATATTTAAGTTATAGCTTATTTTTGAAAACTTTAAATTCATATTTTTAGCTGAACGTAAATAATTCATTGAATCAGGCGTTACTTTGCATAGGTCTATATCAATGAACTAAAACAATTAGTTTGCTTAGCCGCGACCTTATGATGCGTTTATGTAAGAAATGTGTGTTCATGCAGTTCCTCCACCTCCACACTGTAGCATGCTGAACGGTTGTGTGTTGCTCTGAAGATGAGTTCTGGTTGAATTCGAACGCGTCAGTGTAATGTGGTGGTGGTGATAGATGGATTTGTGTGGGTTCATACATTGTGGAGACGGAGAAACTGCATGAACACACATTTCATGCATAAAAGTAGCTATCATAAAGGTCGCGGGTGAGCAAAGTAATTGTGTCAGTTCGTTGAACGTACATGTAAATTTTCGAATCTGTGATATCAGCCCTTGAGGAGTTCCGTCATCAGCAGTCGATCCTGGTTGCAGCATCAGGTGGCGTTTATCATATAAACGCATTGTCATTGAAATTTAACAATTATGTTAAGTATTTTGTGTGTGCCATCAACTTTTGAGGAGATCCCTTCTATGGAGACGATCCTGCAGCAAATAAATCCCATTTATTCCCTATTTATTATTATTGATTTATTTATTTAAGGTTCACTAACAATTGTTAACACAAGATCACAAGATACATCAAAAAATTGCTGCTCGCATGAACATGTTGAACTGATTGTCACAATCACTTATAGGGAAACACCGCATGCATTCGTGTCTGTATTTCTGTCCAGTGGTAGTGTAGGGGTATGACACGCAGCACGGAATGCTGAGAACCTGGGTTCGATTCCCAGCGCTGGTCGCTTTTTCTGGTTTTTCTGTGCATCCATGTCTCAGCTTGTATTTCCGATATGGTTTTACGGGATGATCGTAAAAGTAAAAAATTTGGAGTTGAAATAAAAAATACAAAAATACTTCAAATAACCGATCATGATATGTTGCCCTAATACCGTACAGTTCTAATTTGTCTAAAAGCTTGTTATGAGAAACTAAGTCAAATGCTTTTGACAAAAGCGAGTTTAGCTTCTCATAATAAGCTTTTAAACAAATTAGAACTGTACGGTATTAGGGGCAATAGAGTATCTAGAAATAAAACACTCACAGGTAAACCACGTTGATAATAACATCCTTTAGCAAAGAAAAGGCTGCTGTTGAAATTGACTTGTTTTTTAACCGACTTCCATGTTGTTTGTCGTTAAGGAGAGAATAGTACATTGTGCATTAAGGGGCGCAAGAAGGGGATTACTAGCGAGAGTCTATTAGAAGCCCGACGCATTTGCGAGGAAAAAAATGCAAAAAATCAAATTATTTTGTGTCCAAACACTTCACAGCTCAGCAAAAGCAAGACGTTAAGAAAACAACTGAATAAAATATGGCTACCCGCCAATACAGGGGACTACTACAAAATTCGAAAAACGAAATTCGTATCGTATTAAATAATTTTAGCGTCAGGATAACGATATGAACTTCGATTTTCGAATTTCGTGGTAGGCCCCCCTGATTGACACTTTTTTCGAGCCGTCAACCATAGATAAATACTAAGAACCGTGTTTAGTTTAGAATTCGAATGGTCTTATGGCCAGATTATTCAAACAAAAAAATATTTACTTAATTTATTACAAAACAATTTGATATAAATTTAAAATATAAAAATAACGAAGTTTCATGAAGCGTGGCAAATTTTTATGGTGTAAAATTAGATTATAGCTAAGTTTTAAAGATGTAAATAAGACGTTAGCTGAATTGAAACCTCTTTAGTCTGAAATGACGTACCTACTAACTTTTTAAAACTAAACTCCTAACTCCCTTGGGGAGAAAACTATTCGTAAATCCATAATTCCCGCGGGAACAATTGAGGCCATTGTCCTTTAGTATACAGGCATGGAATAACGTCATGGGCGAGCAAGTGTGATGATAAAGTTATTAGCAAAATTGTTCAGTCAGTCATACATAACTCTTTAAATTTTTTTTGAAAGAACAGCGATTTGAGTAATATGCCTGCAGTTGTGAAGATCATTTCTTTTACCTTTTTGTACAGAGGCTTAATTATTGACTTTTTAAGGGCGTCAGGGAATATGCCTTTATTTATGGATAAATTTATAATGGAGTATTATTAATTTCGCATCAAATAAATAATTGCCTATCAATTTATTCGCATCATTTATATACCTACCTTTGTATATCAATTCATCATCATCATCATGTCAGCCGAAAGACGTCCACTGCTGGACATAGGCCTCCCCCAAGGCACTCAGACGGTCTTGTGCGGTCTTGTGTCTTGTATATCAATTAAATTATTTCAATACAAATAAACTAAATGTTTAGCAAAACTAGTACTGCAGATAATTCGAAAATATACATCAACACAACTAACATACAAAAAATACTACAATCACATCAAATGCAAAATACTGACTCCACAGCAAATTAACTAGAGCGTGCGTAGATGACACTCATTATCATAGTAAAATAACTTTTACTGACAATTTGGCACCGGAAAATTAGGTACGACGACGAGCGGAGCGAGAAGGAGCGTTAGGTAGGTACAAATGCGACCACAACGTGCGAGCCGAGCGAGCAAAGCGAGCGCGCCGCGGTAGCGGCCGGCGTAGCGCCAGAATCTTATTTATTTAGGAAATAATTTGGCCCCTACTATTGCTGGTTATGTAAAAAGTAATAGGTAATTATACATTTGATGTGCAAAAATAGAAGCTATATTTAAAAAAAGGAGTTACATTGTATGATGTGCGTTAGTCATTATTAGCTGTGCAATAATAAAAATGCTTTACTTTAAGATAAATAGCGGTACGCCACAAATATATATTTGGCAGTTTATTACGTAATATTTTGAGTGGATTATTTTGCTGTGCAATCAGTAATTTTGATGTACTCGGTTTTTTTTTTGATAAAAAAGGACTTTTTTATGTGCGTATAAATACTACCCATTTGTAATGTAGGCTAGAGGTGCAGAAATGTATTTCAAGCATAGCTTTAGGATTTTTGAGTTTATATCATCATAGCCTGAAGAAGAGGTATTATTTAACTCTAATATAATTTTATTTATTTCTTACCCCCCTAGAACAGTTGCAGTAGGACTGCAAAACATTGTATTTGAGGAACGACTAAAATTAAGTATATGTTGTGGCTTTATAGTTTTGATGGATTTTTTGATATGTTGAGTAATTAACTAAATAGCCAGAGCTCCTTCCAAGGTCTACGGAACAATATTCGAATCCACATCGGTTACAACGGTTTAGTAACATTTAAATTTATAACGGTCATCAACCGATCCCTGACTAATGTTTGTACTTTCATTTGTTTTCTCCTGCACGTACCTATGTACTCTACTTCCGTTCAGCTAATCCTTGCCGTACTGCTACCGTAACAAATGACCCCTATGCTCGGCACCGAGATTCCTGACTATTGGCGGCTGGCTGGCATAGCCGACGGAACCCATTTTTTTAGCGGTTATATTACAGGCTACCATTTACGATCCTGAAAGCTACTACCGATTTAACAGCTTAGGGCACTAACTTAAAACCAGAGTCAAAATACCAAGCACAGGAATTATCACGCTAACACACACGAGTGTCTACTCTCATGACCTCGGCCACTGTAATGTTGACGAAACGTCGAGGTAATATTACTCGTGTATGTTAGCGTGATAAGTCCTGTGCGTGGTATTTTGACTATGAGTGAAAATCACGAAAGTTTAAGACATAAAAACCAGAGGACAATTACTCACCACCTACGAGCTTAATTCTTCAACTCGTAGTACAATCTAAGTCCTAGGAAAGAAAATCCTAGGCTCCTCTACTATATACGAGCCTGCCCTACTTAGCTCCCACGGGCCTGTTTCCCGTGAAGCTTGAGCCTGCTGCGATCCACTGTCAAGACTGTATCCTGTCGTCACGCCCAGGAATCGCCCTGGCCACAACATTACTTGAAACTTACGCCGTGGCTTTAGTCTTAGCTAGAGAAGTGCAATTTTTAGAACCAATCAATCTAGAACTTCTTTCGATCCTATCATTCCTATCCCTGAGATCTTTCTGCTGTGGCCTATAATTTTCTCTGGGTGAAATAAATGAAACTTAACCATTAATAAGTTTTATTTATATCCCGAGCTCACTCCTCGTTAACGTGACAGATGTTAAGTTTGTACCTATATAATATTAGTATGGATAACAATCTGAGGTACCTAGGTAACAAATAAAAATGCAGTCTTACCTACATTTAAATTTAATATTTCCTTTTATTTTTTCTATGTAATGATAAGCTATATCTTACCTTAACAAGAATAAGCATTGCAGCAATCTACATAAAACGCTGGATACTTAATCAACACAAAGTCTATTGATTTTAATCCAGTTTAAGACAATTGGGTCACAGGGTAGCACTATCCAGATACAATTCTCATATATAATTTAACTTAAACAAAGGAACAGTGCATTTACAATCCACCCGTTCACCTGACTGCACCAGCTTCAAATATTCAACAGGACACTTCGTGAGATATTACGACGCTAATTTCTGCTTGCGAGGTCCCTTTGCAGAGGTTAGTGTAAGATGCACTTAAGAAACTTACCGCTCATGCGGCTAAGAACAAAGCACTTTCTGACACTTATTAATTACAATTCAGCTCTAGATTTTTTAGTTTGTTGGCTAAAGTCAGTTTAGTTTAACATACTACTACGTAGTCATCAATCTCTTTATTCATACTTAGAAAGTTACGAGTTTTTGTAGGTTTGTATGTTACTTTTTTTGTTTCTTGCGGTTTAAACAGTGTTAGCAATTTAAACATTGAGGTAGGTATCACTAGATTTTCCAAAACTTTCGAAGTAACGGGCATTTTATTTCAAAATGACGTCCGCAAGATAAATCGCAGGGGGAGTACAAAAAACTTCTTTAATAATTGTGACAATAATATGGATATCAAATGAAAGCTATTAAATAGCCCATTTCAAATATGTATACGTGATAGCACAGTTCTAGACCGCTAGACTTGTATTTTTCCTTTACCGATTTTATTTAAAGCTATTTTAAGGCAGTCGGGTTTTTGTTTTAATTTAGAACAATTCCGTTTTGTACGAGTATTTGAATTCTTTTAGTAACATAAAGACGTCTCACAATATTTTTTAACATCGTCGAAGCGAAACGTTATAAAACTTGCACCGTCCATAAACGCTGGATATTTTTTGGCAGAATGCCACACGAACGAAAATCCATACTTCCATAACTAATATTATAAATGCGAAAGTAATCTGTACAGCAAATAGTAAAATTAGCAAGGATATAATGATCATTTACATGCTTTTGGTATCATAAGTAAAAGTAACTGTTTTTTTTAAACCTCTTTCAATAAAAAGACTCGTCAAGATTGTACTTAACCCTTTTTCAAATGCTAAAAAAACTAAGTACAACCCTCAGGTACAACCATATACGGTAGTACTATTAGTTTTTCTTTATATGTACGTAAACTCTTTTTTATTAGTTTACTCCATTTACTTACTGTTTACCAGCTCTCTAAAAGATGGCACTGGAATGTGTGGCAATTACTTTATTGTCGTTTAATTTTGATCGTATTGTTAAATCAATTAAATTTTTCAATTAAATTTGTTATATCCGTACTCCTTCTTTTAAACTTAGTTAATTTGGCAAAATCCTTCCTCAGTTCGAGTCACAACGTTATTAATTTCAGCGCCATCTGTTAGTTTATCAGGGTACTTGATAGTCATAGCACGTATTTAAAAACTTGAAGGTGGAAACTTAACTCAATCGAATGTAGTAGCTACCTCCACTTTAAGGGTTGAATTTTTATACCCTAAGGGTCAAATTTTATAGCCTATAATGGCGGGGATTTTCTCGTCGGATTAGTAAAGTTTGCGTAAAAATCCGTTCAGCCGTTCTCACGTGATGCGCGGTCAAATAAACGACAAACAGATAAACAGATAAACAGACAAACAGACAAAAATTCTAAAAACTATTGGAACGTGTTCTGTTATCGATTCTAAGTATCCCCAGCCAACTTTTTGTGGAATATCTTCCATGTACAGACTTTCGCTTTGCTAATATGCCCTATAATTTATTGTCTTTTAATTTTGGTGTATTATTAAATCAATTATTCAATTATGTTGATATCCGTACGCCTCTTCTAAACTTAAGAGTTAATTTGGCAAAATCCTTCCTTAGCAGCGTATTAATCACAGCGTATAATTTCAGCGCCATCTGTTAGTTTAGCAGGGTACTCGAAGTCGTTGAAAAAAAGTCTGCACCTCCTTCCTAAGAAGCGTCATAAGATTCAGGTGCAAACTACTAACTCAACCGAGTGTATAGTGGCTACCCCCTTTTGGGGGTTACATTTTATGGCCATAACCTGGCCCGGGATTTTCTTGAAATATTAGTAAAGTTTGCATCAAAATCCGTTTAGCCATTCTCAAGCAATGTGCGGTCAAATAAACGACAAACAGATGAACAGACAAAAAATCTAAAAACTGTTGGAACGTGTTCTGTTATCGATTCTAAGTATCCCCAGCGAACTGTTACTATATAGAACTTATTATATGTACCTATAGATAGAAGATGCTATTTGATGAAATTTCAATGGGATTCTGAAACCATAACTTTCACTTAATTAACTAAAAATTTCCGTACACTATAGGTATTTAGAGGAAACTGTGCCACCGTAACTCAAGAATGCTCCACGGGCAATCATATTATCTTCCCGGTAAAACGTCAGTTGGGGTCTCGTGGGTAATTTCAAATGTCTATTCTTGATAAGCTAAATCTACAAATAGATATCGGTTTCGGCCTTTGGGCTTTGCGCACAGTAAGACGTGTTTAAATAACGCCATTTGTGGTAGACATGGCCGATAATTGTTGTGACGTCGGGCTTCTTCTAAGTGGGTTAGAATTCTAATTTCCTGAATTATTGATGCACTGAAATTATCAGGAATTGTGTTATTGGATATAATGCAGAAATTTAATTCTTAAGTAAATACAAATATGAGGATTTAGGTACCGCGTGTGTCGAAAGCAAAGTGATAACATGCCAAACAGAAATATAATCCCACTAGCCTGTTACCGCGACTCCGTCCGCGTAGAAATCAATTTTCATTATCCCGCTGGAACTATGAAATTTTCCGGGATAAACACTATCCTATGTCCTTCCCCGGGACTCCAAATATCTGTATACCGAATTTCATCTAAATCAGTTCAGCGGCTTAGAAATGATGAAGCAACAATCAAACAAACAAACAGACTTACAAAATTTTGCATTTATTATATTAGTGGATTTAAGCATTTTGAATAAACGCAGCATCATTCGTTCAAAATGTTTTATGAAGAATACGAGTAAAGTAAAATTATGTTAAAACCAGTGACGGTCGTTTTTAGTAAAATATGTAAAAAGTTTCATGTATTATTTCTTGCCTAAAATAGGCGTTGTACTTCGGCCCTTATTCTATGGCTTCCGAGATCTATGACCTTTTGCTAGGTGAATTCTAGACACCCGTTTAGCCCATTATTTATTATTAGTAGTATTTAGCTCTTAGGTATATGATTGTATTTTCTATAAGTTTATATTCTTAAATAAATTTTCCCCGTTTTGTTTAAAAAAAAAAAAAAAAAAAAAAAAAAAAAAAAAAAAAAAAAATTACTTATCAATTTGTATGAAAGAAACAGTCCCGATTAATCTATACTGGCGAGCAAAACTAACGCATCGCTTTCCATACAGTCTTGTATAGAAAGTGGCTCATTAATTTTGCTCGTTGGTGTAGTACAACAGTACTTATTAGCTTCTCCAAGGTGAATCGTATTACTGTGTTCTATTGCATTATTGGCTACATAATAGCTGTCGTGTAATCAACAATAAATAGAGGAAATTGTATATATTATATTGTGTAGTATGTCCATTTCTATATTGGTGTATCATCGGAAACCGGACAGTATGTATTTACCTATGTAATATGTTTTTCGTCACTGCTGAGTAAAGCAGAAAAAAAATGTGATAAATAGCTTTTTGGTTTATAATTTTGGTTTGTGCACACATACAATACAATACACTTTGTTGTAGGTACACCACAAATAGGAAGCGATAGGTACAGAAAACAGGTACACAGAGAGAAAATTACAAGGTAAGGACAGTTGGCCTTATCGCTTAAGAGCAATGTCTTCCATACACCTACTTGAAAAGGGATGTGAGAATTATTTTTGCTATGAAATAACAATATTTTGTACTTATAGTTTTATTCTTATTGGAACATATCCCAACCCAACTAAGTTTATTTTTAATCTACATACGTAAATAAAACTCAAGTAGGACGAATATATCATTAGCGTTCCGTACCTCAAAAGGAAAAACGGAACCCTTATAGGATCACTTTTTGTCCGTCTGTCTGCCTGTCTGTCTGTAAAGACCCTTTTTCTCGGGAACGCGTGGAGGTATCAAACTGAAATTTATATCAAATACTGAGGTCTAATGTCCCGTGGAGCTGTGAAAAAATCCAACTTTTAGAAGTTTGACTTAGGCCAATGCAATGAAAGATGCAGCCGTTTTTTATGCTGCCAATTTCCGCAAATTTTCGAAACTCGCAAGGGAATCAAAACCTACAGGGTACTTCCCGTGAACTCAGAATCTTGAAATTTGGTATGAAGGTAGCTATTATAACACAACTAACTAGGAAAGTCTAAAAAACTTGATTTTTTATGTCTGTCTGTAAATATCAATGTCCAATATAATCTGATCCCACACTGCCTACATTTTGCTTAAGAGTAGGGCTCTGCATACACTGGATGTATTAAATCACTCAGAAAAAGCTAGAACTATCTTCAAGACATGATTCCCGTTTACTTACATACCTATAAATGTGTACGGAACCCTCGGTGCGCGAGTCCGACTCGCACTTGCCCGGTTTTTTCTTTCTCAAAGAATCAGTTCATCTATACCTAATTCTCTACTTGAGAAGGCAATGTAGACTTAAGGTGTACTCAGAAGTACCACGTACACACACAAATATTCACAATCCAATTACCGAAATTCAAACACTGAAGTCAAGGGATATGACAATCGGCAAATTAAGGCCTTTGTAGCAACCTCCGAAACATCTATTTGGATAACAGAGTTACGAAACGGTGGAATAGATATGATTAAATGAAGTTCTTGCACAACACGGTTACCGCGCGGATGAGTATTATTGTTTCAGTAGTTAGGAAAATTGTAAAGGGGTCTTATAGCCACGTTTATCCTAACAGAAAGGTATTTCGGGTCGCTACGATTATCAAACAACACCGATTCAAGTTTTACTTCGACAACAAAAGGTTTACTTTGCGGTATCATTGAGTGTAGCAGCTGGGAGCGAAACCTACCCGTTGTCGTTAATAGGTACGTATGTATGTAGGTAGATATATCTGGAATTCATAAGTTACAGTTCGAATGTCACAGTGAGACGTTCCAAATAAGGAATGTGTTCGACAGTGCTGTCACGTTCAGATGGCGTGTTCGGGTGCAATTTGCCAAGTCGCACCGCCTACTGTAATAACGACTTCCGTACCCTGTCGTGGCGCCTCCTCAAATTGGTCGCTTATCACCAATCTACGGTGTAGAGTAGACTATCGGTTGAGCTGGTCGCAATTTGTCAACGGCACGTGGCACTAAGTTGTTTCCTCGTTTACAAATGGATGGTCGATGTTATGACACTCCGACTTATTAGAGATCTTGTCATTATCAGCATCAGACATTGAGTTTATTTAATTAATGTAAGTATATATTCTTTAAATTTGCCACTTCTCTTGTTTAACTCTTCAACCCCCTGCCTGTAGCAATAATGTGGTTGACTTTGGTTTTGAAAGATCAAAAGAGCTCATAAGTATTTTTTAAGAATATCTACAATAATCCTGTAATAGGTAGTTACATCTACACAAGTACTTAAATGTCACGACAAGCTTTTATATCATTTGAATTGTGTAATACTATTAATTGACGGGTTCGATTTTATTTAAAGGTGTAGTGTAGTGTTATGTAAGTACCTAGTTACCACTTTTTACATCTACTTTTTACATAACATGTATAACGTCTAGCTAGAGCAACAGTCAAGAGCAATCGCGTTTATTACTCAGAAAAAAAAAAAAAAACAATTTTTAATATTGTCGCGCGTTAATCACGACGGTCACATAATCTACTTGCGAAGATACCTACGCACTATCTATACATTAGCAGCTCGACTCCACTGAAAACTTTGGTGTATTTCTTATGAGTATGTTCTAACTTACTGGTTTATTGCTTCCAGAGATATTATTTCAAAGAACTCTTGGAATTTATTCCCCACATTCGTCTGGGAAAGGTAATCCAGAGGTTCTTATTCGGCTACTTAGTTCAAATACTATGTTCGGCACAAGGATAGGAAACCCCTTTTGTACATATTTGAACGTGAAATAGGATGTTTATGTCACGGAATATTGGTTGACTCAGGTTTAAAATTACACAGGATTGTCAGTAAAACAAACCCGGTCGAGAGGAGCGACATGGAGTGTGTAAGTTAATAGCTGATCATACATTCTGTACTCAAATAAGGGAAATTAGTGCTATTATGTTGTGTATCATCATACCTCACTCCTGGATTTTCCGCTAATCAGTATGAGAAGGCTTGGACGAAAAAATATATTCATTATTTTCGTACAGTTTCAACGTGAAATTTGTTTCAAATGAAAAAAGCGGACAAAGCTAAAATTATTCAGAATTTAAAATATTTTTGGCTTACGTTGCCACATAATTAAATATGTTTACTTTTAGATACAAATTATCAGCGTCATTAATATGTTTAATTAAGGCTTTAGAGCACTAAAAGCCTTCAAGCTTAACCGCCAACGGATGGTCAGACGGACATGGTGAAACTATAACCGTTCCGTTTTTCCATATTATTAGCTAACGCTAAAAGCTACAGATAAAGTTTGAAACGTGATGACATGATATGATACGATATTTTTTTTACGATTTTATCACGGGATTGGGATAAAATCTCGAAATCTCAACCGCTAAAGACATGAGATTATACTCGAATGTACTAAATGCCCCGTGAATGAAGACCAGTGATTATTGGGAATTCCCATGAGAAATTAGATAGTTAAAGTCTTGGATTTATATTGGCATATTTTGTCAAATGCCTTGGCAAAATCTGTGTACACGGCATCAACACAAGCACCTTTATCCATCGCGACTCGGATCGCGTCACTAAAAGTCAACAAGTTCTGTTTTTAGTATTTGTTGTTATAGCAGCCACAGTATTATGAGTACCTGTGAAAATTTCAAGTGTCTAAATATTACGACTCAAGAGATAGAGCCCTGTTTTTTTTTTTTATACGACTGGATGGAAAACGAGCAAGTGGGGGACCAGGGGTATTGCAGACGCATTGCCAACCTAGAGGCCTAAGATGGGATACCTCACGTGCCAGTAATTTCACCGGCTGTCTTACTGTCGAGCAAGATGGTGGTAGCAATCCGGGCGGACCTTGCACAAGGTCCTACCACCTGAAAAACCTGTCTGTGACAGACGGACGGACAGACAGACAGCGGAGTCTCAGTAATAGGGTTCCAATGGCATCCTTTGGATACGGAACCCTAAAAATTAAATATATGTAAACAGTTGCTAGTTATTCACGGCTATTGACATTAAGTATATTTACGAGTATTACGGGATGTAGACCGCGATTAACTATATTGAGCTGCCGATATTTTCATGCAGTTGCATGCATCATGATCACGGGTGGACTGAAGAACTTGCCGGTCATTAAAGGTAATCACGGTTCCTTAGCAAATATAATTATTTAATTGGTGTTTAATTTTAAGTGCCATTCATGTAAAATCAGTCCAATACACAACTAATAGACTCCTATCAGATATCAGTTCCTAAGGAATCGACCTCCTAGAGGGTTAAACTCGCAATCAAGCTATCGAATATCTCAATTAAATGAACTACGTTTTCCGCCGATTTTCCTTTCCGTGGGCGACAAAAACATTAAGCCTGTGTATTGAATTTACAAGAAAAAAAACGCGAAACTTAAGCATACTCGTAATTAGTGATCGTGAATGTTCTGTTTTTTTTTAAATCGAAAACAAGTCTCAAAAAGCGTTGTAAAGTTCGTCAAAGTAGCAATAATTTGCCTAATTATTTTGAATACCATCTGAAACGAGGTAAACCAGTTGACAATGCAATTCTTCCGTAGTGCTCCCCTCGCCCTTTTTTCCTTTTTCCTTTGATTGTTTTTGTATATTTACATCGCAGATTTCCAAATAATTGGCCTTAATACGTTACAACGTATGAGCGAAGCTAACAAAGCACCGCAGTCAGACTTAGGTATCTACTTTTCTTTTAATTTAACATAGTGGCGTACATAACGAACGCACTTGTGTAGTGCTTCAAAACTCGGCACTGTTTACAACAATACCACTTTACTGCTTGTTAGGGTTGTCGAAAAGTTACAAACGGAAAGCCGACGTGGACACTTGCGAATGAAGTCTAAATTTATATTTAACCAGCAAATTTGAATTTTGAAGATAAATAAGTAGAGATTATAGGTATTGGGCGTTTTTGAATTTTGCCGTGTACGTGCACGGCTAAGTTAGACAAATCAATGCCGTTGTTTAGAGGCACTTTTACATTACTTACCCCTTTCTTTCCACGTTTTTTTTATTCAGGGAAAGCTGTGTAGGTCAATGGCGTAGCTAGGTAATAGAAGACTAGCGGTGCTGCTGTGCACTGGGGCCCCTACCCTACGGCCCTCGGATCCAAACCAGCACGATTTTTTCCACCGCTATTGCCTCTACGTAAACTACGTATCTATATACTTTTTAATATTATAAATGCGAAAGTAACTCTGTCTGTCTGTCTGTTACGCTTTCACGCCTAAACCACTGAACTAATTTTGATGAAATTTGGTACAGAGATAGAATAGACCTTGGGAAAGAACATAGGCTATCTTTTATCGCGAAAAAGAGGCTTTAAGGGTTGAAATAGGGGATGAAAGTTTATATGGTGGAAGTTCGTCGCTGTTGATGATAAAACCATGAAACTTGGAATTTAGGCACTTAATCCATACTTAATATTATAAATGCGAAAGTAACTCTGTCTGTCTGTCTGTCTGTCTGTCTGTCTGTCTGTCTGTTACGCTTTCACGCCTAAACCGCTGAACGGATTTTGATGAAATTTGGTACAGAGATAGAATAGACCTTGGGAAAGAACATAGGCTATCTTTTATCGCGAAAAAGAGGCTTTAAGGGTTGAAATAGGGGATGAAAGTTTATATGGTGGAAGTTCGTCGCTGTTGATGATAAAACCATGAAACTTGGAATTTAGGCACTTAATAAGAAATCCATACTATCCATACTAATATTATAAATGCGAAAGTAACTCTGTCTGTCTGTCTGTCTGTCTGTCTGTCTGTTACGCTTTCACGCCTAAACCGCTGAACGGATTTTGATGAAATTTGGTACAGAGATAGAATAGACCTTGGGAAAGAACATAGGCTATCTTTTATCGCGAAAAAGAGGCTTTAAGGGGTTGAAATAGGGGATGAAAGTTTATATGGTGGAAGTTCGTCGCTGTTGATGATAAAACCATGAAACTTGGAATTTAGGCACTTAATCCATACTTAATATTATAAATGCGAAAGTAACTCTGTCTGTCTGTCTGTCTGTCTGTCTGTCTGTCTGTCTGTCTGTTACGCTTTCACGCCTAAACCGCTGAACGGATTTTGATGAAATTTGGTACAGAGATAGAATAGACCTTGGGAAAGAACATAGGCTATCTTTTATCGCGAAAAAGAGGCTTTAAGGGGTTGAAATAGGGGATGAAAGTTTATATGGTGGAAGTTCGTCGCTGTTGATGATAAAACCATGAAACTTGGAATTTAGGCACTTAATAAGAAATAAATCGATATTTGGTTGACCTTTTTTGAAAACTCGACCTATGAGGGGATGAAATAGGGGATGAAAGTGTATATGGAAGGTAGTCATTTCGAAGATAAATCGAGAAGGCAACGGAGTGGAGTGGAGGCAACGGATGGAGCGGAGACAATGCAGGCTACAGCGGAGGCAGTGAAGTAGAGCGGAGGCAGCGGAGTGGAGCTGACGCTGCTGAGCGGAGCGGAGGCTGGCGGAGCGGAGGCTGGCGGAACAGAGCGGAGGCAGTGGAGCGGAGCGGAGACAATGGAGCGGAGGCATCGGAGCGGAGGCAGGGAGGCAACGGAGTGGAGCGGAGGCAACGGAGTGGAGCGGAGGCAACGGAGTGGAGCGGAGGCAACGGATAGAGTGGAGACAATCTAGGCTGCAGCGAAGGCAGTCAAGTAGAGCGGAGGCAGTGGAGCGGAGCTGACGCTGCTGAGCGGATCGGAGGCTGGCGGAGCTGAGGCTAGCGGAGCGGAGGCTGGCGGAGCGGAAGCTGGTGGAGCGGAGGCTGGCGGAGCAGAGGCTGACGGAGCGGAGGCTGGCGGAGCGGAGGCTGTGGAGAGGAGGCAGCGGAGCGGAGGCAGTGGAACGGAGCGGACGCTGCTGAGCGGAGCGGAGGCTGTGGAGCTGATTGATGGTGATGGTGATGATAGTGGTGCTGATTATGATGATTGGTAATGATGATGGTGATTGTGGTGATAATGATCGATGATGATGAATAACAAAAAAAAAATGTTTATGAAAAAGTTCTTCATTTGAAAACTTTACCTGCGAGGGATGTTAGCAGAGGGATGATGCAGTGTTAGCAGAACCTTCTAAGCTCATAAGAATAATGTACGCAATGTGAGGTCATCATGAAAAATTTATGATTTTCAGATTTTTCTCATTTATCTATATATATAAAAGAAGAAACTGACTGACTGACTGACTGACTGACTGACTGACTGACTGACTTATAGATCAACGCACAGCCCAAACCGCTGGGGCTAGAAACTTGAAATTTGGAATATATATTCCTTAATAGATGTAGACGCGCACTAAGAAAGGATTTTTCGAAATTCCCACGGGATAGGGAAATATCTAAACTTTTTTCACTTCTTTGTTTGTAGTCGAATCTCTGAAACTATTGAGCCGATTTTAAAAATTCTTTCACCGTTATTAAGCTACACTATCCTTGATTGACATAGGTTACTTTTTATCCGGGATAATGCGAAATTCCCGCGGGATAGAAATAAATTAATTCAATTACGGAGCTGATTTAAAAAAATCTTACATATTATGTGATATGACTATCCCCAAATGACAAAGGCTACTCTTCTTCGGGAAAATGCAAAATTCCCGCGGGATAGAAATAAGTGAATTCAACTTCGGGTCTGATTTTAAAAGTTCTTTCAACAAAAGTAAGCTACAGTATTCCTGATTGACATAGGATACGTTTTTCCGCGTAAATGAAAAATTCCCGCGGGATAGAAATAAGTAAATTCTTTCTTTGTTTGTTGGGGGTAATCTCTGAAACTACTGAGCTGATTTAAATAATTCTATTACCAATAGAAAGCTACAATATCCCTAATGGACAGACTTCTTTTTTTTATGCAAAATTTCCGCAGAATAAAAATAAGTGAATTCAATTTCGGGGCAGATTTGCAAAATTCTTTTAATAATAGAAAACTACAATATGTCTCATCGACAATTAAGAATATTAAAATAGATCATAACAGTAATTCATGTCCCGCGGGGACTTAACAATTTCTCGAGATACAATCCTATATCCTATATCGTGTAGGAAGTCGCCGGCAAAAGAAACGCGTAGTACTTTAACGTCTTTAACGTTTCAGCGAAACAGGGTTTCAGTGTTGGTACGAATTATGAATGATTAATTACGTATGTAGGTTGATTTTTGAATTCCAAAATGTACACCATCTGTCTAAAACAACGTCTTACTGTATTTATATTTCTATGAAATCCTCCAAAAAATCAATCAAAACACGAAAAAAAGGATCGCAGAAAGTAAATGTATGTTAATTGTTACCCCAAATTTAACGCGAGCGAAGCCGCGGGCAAAAGCTAGTAGTTTATATATAAAAAGATTGTAACTAACAGGCAGGAATGATTGCGTGCAAAAATATGTACACGTTACTACAATAAGTTAAGGTGCAAAATTGCATAGGTACAGTACATCCCACTGATATTATAAATGTAAGTTTGTAAGTCTGTTTGTTTGTTTTTTAACTTTTCCTGTCTAAGCCGCTGAACTAGTTTAGATAAAATTCGGTATACAGATAGTTTGAGTCCCGGGAAAGGACATTGGATAGTTTTTTTATCCCAGAAAATTGCATAGTTCCCGATGGATAAACGAATTATACGCGAACTGAGACGCAGGAAACAGCTGTTGTTGTTGTTGTTGTAACTCTTTATTGTACATAAAACATATGAAAATACCAACTAACAAGAGAAAGAGATGTACAAAGGCGAACTTATCCCTTAAAGGGATTTCTTCCTGTTAACCTTTGAACGATTGAAAGGACAACAGAAACAAGAGTAGACACTGCAAAGGAAAGATAAAAGGATCAAAAAATTTAAATTAACCCAAACAATACATCAAAAATAAGAAATAATTACCTACACACATATATGGGTAATGGGTACACACTAATACAAAACAAAAAATAAACACTAAACTAATACATATCAATATCAATAGACTACATATAAATAAATAAACATACATACGCATACAAAAGAAAAAAAAACAACGACATCTATTTCAAAAGGAATTTAACTAACTATCAATCCAGTAGGTACGCCCTTAAGCGACTCCGCAGGTAATCCTTCCTTATTATCCTTACTATATTATAAAGGGGAAAGTGAGTTTGTTTGTTTGTTACGCTTTCACGCCGTAACTACTGCACCAATTCCTATGAAATTTTTAATACGCTATATTAGGAGTCCAGAATAAATAATAGGATATTTTTTAGTCCGCAAAAATTGCTGTTCCCAAGGAATGACCAAAAGTTTGTTTGGTATTCTAACCACTGACCGACTGCTACATAGAAGTACACAAACTTTTTTTTTAATAATGTGTTAAAAAGCATGCTTGCTTGCATTCTGGCGTGCATGCTTGCCTGTATGCTTGCTTGCAAATTTACATGCTCCCTTGCATGCTTGAATGCATCTTTGAATGCATGCTTGCTTGCACTATTCCTTGCGTAATTATTCTGGCGTGCATGCTTGCCTGTACGCTTGCTTGCAAATTTACATGCTCACTTGCAAGCTTGCTTGCATGCTTGAGTGCAGCCTTGAATGCATGCTTAATTATGTTTGCTTCCATGCCCACTTGCATGCTTGCTTGCTTGCCTGACTGCTTACTTCTTCGAAATGTTCATGGTTAACGCGAGCAAAGCCGCGGGTAAAAGCTAGTATATAATAATGTATACCGCACAGCATATTCCATATTACATTCATTTGTTCATGAAAATAATCGGGTCACCTTAGCACAGTTTTATCGGCTTCTCCCTCGCCGAAATGCTTACTTTCCTTATACCCATCTCGATTGCACTAGACTTTTCCTTAAAACGTTTACTTATACTAAAAATGCTTCTAAATCCCACTTCCCACTATAATAATATCATAAATATGTGTTTGTTTGTTACTTCGTCACGTTTACCATTGAACTGATTTAGTTGAAATTCGGTATACAGATACTTTGAGTCCCGGAGAAGGACATAGGATAGTTTGTATCCCGGAAAATTGCATAGTTACCGCGGGATAGCGATAAACGAATTTTACGCGGACGGAGTTCGGGTAACGGCTAGTGAGCTAATACTTCTTTAAATTATACAAACAATGTCCATGTCTTAACCTTTTACCCTGCTAATCCGCTACCGCTAGTGCTAATTAGTTAATTGATTTGGACTTTCGCCTAACCGGTAACGACTGAGTAATCAATTATTGAATACTAGCCCATACATACGAACACGAGGGGTTAATTGTGGCAGTCAAACTGAAATTCTGTGATTTCACTACTACTAAAAATTCTCAAAACTTACGTCACTTTCTTTATTTGTTCTTTCAGTTCTTTGTGTGAAAAACACCTACGCAAAGTTTCACTTCTCCAGACTTAGCGATTAAGATTTTGGCCTATTACATAAATTCCGTAAAAATATCAGTTACTGGGTTCTCTTTTCGCATCCAACTCGACCATGGATGTCGGGGGAAGCTCACCTCCGACCATCCCGCAATGTGCTCACTCTATGCAGAACATACGGTTCCAACAAAAGACTGTTCGCTTAGCACTTCTTTCTCTCGATGTCCATAAGTCGAGTGGGCCAGATGGAATCTCTGCTATTGTGCTCACAACCTGTGCTCCTGAGTTGGCACCGGTCTTTACGCGTTTCTTCCGGCTTTCTTACTCATCTGGCGTTGTCCCGTGCTCATGGAAGACAGCTTATGTGCATCCGATCCCTAAAAAAAGGCATTTGCTCGGACCCCTAACTACAGGCCAATAGCCATCACCTCTTTGATCTCCAAGGTTATGGAGTCCATCATCAACCACCAGCTGCTGAGGTACCTAGAGGAGCACCAGCTGATTAAATAATGACCGTCATTAAGGTTTTCGCTGCGGAGATCGGCTGGTGATCTTTAAGTCTACTTTAAACACCGTTGGACTTCAGCTATTGAGAGCAAGGGCCTTGGCGGTCAGCTTAGACGTAGCGAAGGCTTTTGATAGGGTTTGGCACGGAACTCTACTCTCTAAGTTTCCGGCGTACGGACTACCTGGAAAATTGTGCTCATGGATTGCCAGTTTTCTTTCAGGTCGGAGCATCAAAGTTGTAGTCGACGGTTCTTGCTCCGATTTAAAGCCTGTGAACTCTGGTGTCCCGCAGAGTTGCACTCTGTCTCCCACGTTATTTCTTCTGCATATCAATGATATGTTAAACTACAGAAACATTCATTGCTACGCAGATGACAGTACGGCGGACGTACTCTATACCGGTAGCGCTCAGAAACTACTACTAGCTTCAAAGAAACTGGGGGTACTGAATAGAGCGGCGCAGTACTTCACGCCAGCCCGTCGCCTACAGCTTTTTATAGCACAGGTTAGGCCGCTTATAGAGTACTGTTCCCATCTCTGGGCTGCTGTACCCCTGTATCAGCTTCTTCCATTTGACCGCATCCAACGTAGGGCTGCTAGATTTGTCGACAACCGTTCACTTTCTGACCGGCTTGATTCTCTGGCAATGCGGAGTGATGTTGCATCTCTCTGCATCTTGTACCGCATATATCATGGGGAGTGCTCAAATCTAAATGAATTATTCGGATTGTTGCCTGCAGCTAGGTTTCACTTCGCGCAGCCGACAGTCGTTTCATCCTCACCACCTTGATGATTGGCAATCTAGCACCGTCCGCTTTAAGCGAAACTTTTTTCCACGCACGACTAAAGTATGGAACCTGCTTCCTGGGACAGTGTTTCCGGAGCGGCACAACTTAGGAATCTTTAAAAAGCGAGCCTAGCAGTCTCTCAAAGAGCCAGCAACGCACCTGTGATACTCCTCGTGTTGACAGGTGTCCATGGGCAGCGGTGATTGCTTCCCATCAGGTGACCCCCATGCTCGTTTTCCCCCTCTTATATATAGAAAAAAAACACTCGTTTAATGTTTAAATCGTATAGTATAAGTACAATCCGTGAGCTCTTAGAACCTTCGGGTTTCGGGGGAAAATGCCATCACGCGAGGAGTGCACTCGTTGTGTTTTCAGTGATTTATATAGATCAGATAAAACCACCACTTACCTACTTATTTATTTAGTTTGTTATTTTTCGGGAAATGATTACCATGGGGAGTCAATTTAAACAAGGTATATCTGTAAATGGGCAATCACGGGAAATTGTTTATAAATGTATATAAATATTTTGTAAAGAAGCTCAAAGTTTCAAGAAAATTGTTGATCGTAAATATGTTAATAAGGTTCAGGACAGAGTTATAGAAGCAACAGGAATTTCGAAAAATACATTAAAATAATATTAAACGAAAGCAAACCAAAAAAATTCAGTTGACATACCCAAGAGAAGTAGATACAGTAACAACAGCTGTAAGTATATACTTCCAAATAAAAGTAGTGTGTTAAGGCGGGGTGTTCATTTAGTTGAATTTCAATTGGATTATTGAAAAATCTATTACAATAGAGCGACCCCTGACTAAGAAACCTAATAAATTTACCTGAGCAATTATTCACACGACGTAGGTAATTACGTAAAAATAAGAATAATAATATCGTAAAAGAAAATCTTTTGGATAACTTATAAAAGCTATTTATTTTAGTAAATAAAATCATATTAAAAATAAAAATCAGTTGAGCAATTTTTTCAGTAGAAGTTATAGTGCAAAATGTTGAAAGTTAAATTTGCGGTAAGTAATCGAATAAGTACCTAATCGATAATTTTACAAATAAATTCTAAGTAGTACATAGGTACGTATACAGAAAGAATTTAAGTCTGAGAATTTTTTTGAAGAGAGCTATAAGCGATTTTCTTTCATGTTTAGTTAAAAATACCTAACTTCTCACAAGAAAAGTTATTGAATTATTGTATATCTATAATCTGTATTTTCTATTTTCATCATGTGCCAAGTTTCATAGGCGGGATATTATTCGGGTTGCAAAAGCCTCGTTGGTCGGACTAAACCGAATAAAATGCAAGATGTTTATAAGTTTTTATTTTCACGGAAAAGCAATAGGTAGTGGTCCGCATGTACCTATGTACATTTGAATTTTGACACTATGGATTAACTAATGAAATACGACATATCTCTATTGTTTAGTTAAGTATGTACTCTTTTGACATACATGATCATGGTAGGTACTGTTCTATATCTTACATTAATTGTATAAATTTATTCTACATTTTTATATACATGATGGCGTGATTGTATGATTTGGTAACAGGTAATTTTGTTAGAAATACCTAAAGTAAACAATAGGTTAGCTTAAATATCACATTGTCAAAAATAATGCAAATGTAAGGGCTATAATATAAACAAACAACAAAACAGGATATTATATAAACCGGATAACCAAATTGTATGTATGAGAAAAAACTATTAAAATATAATTCGTCAATATCCCAAAAAGTTGCACAAAAATACAAAGAAGAAGAACATTACTTACATGCATTTATCTCATTTTGACTACATCATAGTAGATAATAATAGGTCTTAAAAATGTGCAGATTCTTTTATATCACTAAAAATGCTATTCTAGAAACTTTTCGATAAAAAAATCTATTGAACAATATATGATAAATATTTTGTTCTTAAAATCTGTAGATAGGCACAAAGATAATGATAATATTATGACAGCACAAATATTTTGTACTTTTTGACAATGTTACATCTGGACAAATTGTGCCTCTTGGCATTTGTACCAAAATCATCTGCTACTGATGGGTAATATAATTATTTTTTCTGGAAGAATCGTAGCTGTAATACTTCATTACATATAATACCTAAAAGTAAGCACAAACAAGCGGAGCGAACGCCTACACTTAATAAAATAGGTACTTCTTGGGTTGTTAAGACAATGCATGCAATACATACGTTTTTATAATAAAATTCCAAAAATTATTATAATTGAAACAGATACAAAATTCAGATCTATTGTCAAGAAGACATTAATATCTAAGGCGTATTATAAAGTTAATGATTATATCATGGACAGGGATATTTGGAAATAATTCCGATCCGCATTAGCGATCCCTTCATATAGCGAACCTACTGTGTTAAAAATAAAGTTGTGTTAAATACTTGTGCAGTAGTCCCATGATGGGACTACTCAATGGGACTAGTGGGATAGACGGTAGATATCATTTAATAATATTGTAAATCTGTTTAAAAAAATATATCTCGTTGAGTTTCTTGCCGGATTCTTCCCAACAGAGGTTTTTCCGAACCGGTATGACATTTTTTTTGACATTCATAAGTGCTTGTTTTAGCCTAAATTGAATAAAGATATTTTGACTGACTTTGACTTTTATAATTTTCGAGAAACACGGCACGATGGTAAGCTAGGTCGCAGCCAAAACAGGAGTTGTTATTCTTGTGAACTATATAATCGGTCTCCGGCGTACCACGAAAAAGTTAAGCTCGCTTAATTAACACTTCGCCGAGTTTCAACCACAGATAATACTATCGAGGTAGACGTACCAGCGCAAGAGCTGCTGAACTGTATGAATCTACTCGTAACGTTTAAAATTCCCAACGCCATGAGCGTAATTTAGTGATTAAAGCATTAAGCCACGCCATGAGTGAAACCGATTAAAAAGCTCTAGCTATTTTAAAGGAGATTCAAAATATCGTTTTAAATAAAGAGCAAACTTGTGCGCTGTGCGCAAGACTTTAGGATTTTTTTAAGAGACGCAACACAAACGTTCCTGCATTATCTATCCTTGTGGTAAGCCTATGGTTACAACACATTCCAACATTTAGTATGCTTAACCTCACTAATCAAGATATTTTATGACGTACTATAATAGTTTGGTCATTTTATAGCATTTAGAAAAACATGAATAAGCCAGCTAAATTTTATCATTGAAAATAATGAGACTATCGCAAATTCCTCTCCATTCCCTTTAATTGATTATGTAATCTGCAATGTTCCATTTAGTAATTAAAGCCTTTCTTTATAAGTTCAATGTTCTTTACAATGTAGGTATCTACATTGTACAATATAAAGGTACCGACGTAAAGACAGATCAAATACTGTTTGTGAGACAATCGGTGTCGTAACCTTTAAAGTGGTGGAAATATTACTTAATTCAGGCGTAAACGTTCCGGCCCAGTGTTCCACATTTTACAGTTACGACTACGATCAAATTTTTATTTTGCCTTAACTACGTCCTAAATGTAAATTAGTCGGCGAATGTTTCGTATCAAAAAATCTTCTACCAGAACTGGAGGCGCGGGTTCCGTAAAAATAATATTACACTTCGTGGCAACTTTAATTGACGGTCTCTAACGAAGTATTATTTAAATGCCTTAATATCTAGTCTAACCCTTTTATAACATTTTATATACAAGGCGATTTTTATAGGCGAAGCTTGAATGAATGTAACATAATTGATTTCTTAATTATACTTAATGATATTATACTAGTAATTATCTTAAAACAAATAATTTCAATTTTTAACCACGATGCATGTCTAATGCATCCACTTACATTATTTTTAAATAAAATAGCATTTTAATATAAAAGAAACCTGCATCTCAATAGATATGTAAAATATGACTTAAACTTTACATTTTTTACATCGCAATTGTTTAACTTCTAACCTAAAAGATATGTCGAATCAAGAAGTATTTAATTTACAAAACAACTTTTCCATATGATTATACTTAAGTCTTTCTACCTAAAAACGTTAGTACTATGCCTAAAAATTAATATTACATTGCAACTCATATATTTGTAGTGCATTACCAACCAATTACGTGAAACCATATACAATACTTGCTTGAGTTCTGTCTCAGTTGTACAATCAGTCGAACGAACTGAGTCGTGACCCACTGTGGAACCTTTTCGTAGAAAAAGTCATAGTGACATCGCATTGCTTGACAAGGGAATTTACGAGTATTATGACACTTACTGTGAGAACGTTCTACGGTGGGTTAGGAATCAAATGGTTCGACTGTACACTAATCGTGGAGCTCAATAATATTTTAACACATTTTTTTAAATGGTACTGACATTTCAGTATTTTGTTAATAAACCAAACGAAAACATAGACCGGTCTTGCCGGTTGTCGATCGAAAACAAGAAGGGCAGAATTTAGTACAGGTAACGTGATATTTAAGTCAGTGTGTAACTAACCGTTATTGGGTCATGAAACTCCAAATTCTTAATGTGCATTACTCCAGCAAAATAGTAATCCTGTATAATTCGCACCACGTACGTTCGTGTTTGTAGAAGTAAGCTATTAGTAGTAGCGTAGCAGTAAACGTTTTTGTTTTGTGTGTGGAAACCCGCGACGAACGCGACTTGAGGCTAACTTTACAGACGCAAACTAAGGAGGTGCTAATCGTACTCAAGGTGGGTACAATTTTTATTAAGAAAGATAATTTTTAAATAATTATGTTTTTTAAAGCAATTATAATACAATAATGTTGCGGCAAATATTAATTATTGTTCATTTACAGCCAAATAATTTATATTGTAACATCAAATTAGTTTGGAATTTTCCTTACGGATACCTACTTTATCGAGAAGTTAATTCATGTACTGTTCATTACTCGAATGATCTTTTATAACAAAAAGTATTTTTTTTAATTTTTAACATTCGAAACTTTATGTAAAAAAAGTTGAGTTACATCGAGATATGTTTTAAAGTAAGCACTTGAATTATTCTTCTCGCATTTATTATATTATGTATATTTTTGTAACGCCATAATACTGTAAGTAGTACTTAACCCTTTTGTCAAGCGTTGGTATTCTATTGTACCAACTATATCAGTCTTAAAGACATCGAAGCATAATTATTACTTACATAATATTTAATTAATCTACATTCTACATAAACATCACCCTCGAGACGTGGTTATCTTGATTAAAATTACCAATGAAAGCAAAAAACCATAACCGCATCCATCCATCGAGATCGCTCTGTTGTAATCTTGTAACCTGAAATCTAAAAACATTTTACTAATTAACGCGGCAGCTCAGCTGGTTGCTAAAAAAACGTTTTTGTCTGATTAGATAATGGAGTCTTTGTTTAAAGGTGGACAAGGGAGTTCAATACATAGCGTCGGCGCCTTGTTTTACACAGTATTCAAAGGTAATAAGTATGATTAAAGTTATAGGATAAGTAAAAATAAATACCATGAACATAAAACTACCGTCACTACCGTCAGACTCACTCATATTAAGTAAATAATGTTTTACCGGATAACTCACGTCTTAAATCGAGTTTAGCTCGACATGTTTCGGGCTAATTCGCAGCCCGCGCGTGTTGCAGCAGCGGCCGAGTCGCGTGGCTCCTAAGAGGAAGGACTACGAATTGGCCCGAAACATGTCGAGCTAAATTCTATTTATGACGTGAGTTAACGGGTAAAATATCATTTAATATAAATACCGTGTCATCTGTCCATCACAATCTGAACACAAATACTTATACCGTAAGCTCGGGGTACTTTGCTCCATTGGAGGGTTACTTTGGCCCATATGAAAACCACATAAAGAAGGGTCTAATAAAACAGAAAAACGTGATCGATCAATTAACATAAAAGCAGGACCGAGTTAGGTAATCCCAAGGGCCAAAGTTACCCTACATGGCCAAAGTACCCCGACCTACGGTACTAACTACTACACTAACCTTGCGTACCAAATGGCGTGATTTCAGACGCTGTATCAGCAACGATGTTCATCCTCTGGATAACTACGTAGGTAAACAAAATTAATAAGTATTAGAGCAGACCGCATTTTAAGCTTCAAACATTATTTATAGAATTTCTTACCATTTTTGCTTTCTGGTGCTGGTTTTGGCATAGCTACAAAAAGCAATGTAATATCAATGAAATGTATCGAATTCGTTTAAAGTTGAAACGCTCCTCCGATAAAAAATGTACAAGGTTAAAAGATGATTTTACTAAACCATCTAAATGTTGCCTCTAAACGGCACTTTGTAACTTTCTGGAACAAATTAATTTACAGACATTTTCATATTCTAGGTTCGAGAAGGAAATGATAAGACGTTATGTAAAATAATAGCGCAACTCACGATACAACTTGATGGTGCCCTCGGTGTCACCTAAGGCGTTTTTCGAGACACATTTGTAGGCGCCGTAATCCGAGCTCATGACTCGTTTTATCGGCAGTCGGAGCACTGACCGGAACGCCCCGTCGAACTTCTGGGGCTCTAAACCCCCTCCTACGCATAAAAAATAGAAGCCAATTTACAACGATTCCAGGCATAGGCTTATCCTTTATGGAACTAGACATTTGTAAAAGATATTCACGAGAAATAAGAATCTTTAGTTACAAACATTGTTCACAATCCGTACCGCCCGTGTCAAAAATATATCGTTTACACTTCGACGGTCCCCGCGAATAAGCGTATAAGTACTCGTAATATCATAACAAAAAATTTAAAACGGAAAAACTGTAATAGCTCTTCACCTGACGGGTTAAGTTTGAAACAATGTATGAAGAAAATACAGAACATAAATACACCAACAGTTACGAGTAGGTACATGCCTCGAATGAAATTTTAACTTTTGTAAATTAACCAGTAAATGCACAAAATATCAATTATTTTTTTATTCTTGTGAAGTAGTATTTGTACTTTTATTTCAAATTTGTTTGAAACTATTATTCATACTATTATTCATTAAAGCGGCAACTCCGTTACAATAATGTTCAATAGGAAATTCGTTTTGATATTAATTGTTAATAAACGCTTGCACGGACGTTCTTGTGAATTTTTGATATCACCTGTTTTGCTATCAAACTGTTGCAGTTTTTATTCCTGCTAGTTATATATGCAAAAATAAATACACACTAAAACTTGGAAACTGTGAAGAACATAGGCTATTACACAAGCTAATTGATTCGCGTGCATATTTCATGATGAGACAATACAAAAACGTGCAATAAAATAAATGACACGAATAAACGTGTAAAGTAGTTTTACACAAATTCCAAAATACTCCGCACCGATGATACACGTTTGTTATTGTTCAAACAGGCGAGATCTATGTGTAACATAGGTATATTATTTTATTCGTGCGAATTTTATATTTTTTTCCCCTGAAAAACATTAGCATTGCCTTAAAATACCTTATGTATTATTATATTTACTTAAAAAAAATCAGATGATCCGTTATAGCTAAAAGAACGTAATTAAACAATAAAAAAATCGTGTAAAAGCCATTACACGTTTGTTCGCGGGGGTTGTCAACTTATTTAAAAAAAACGGCCAAGTGCGAGTGCGCGCGACTCTTACATGAAGGGATCCGTACCTCCGTACAATGTTGTAAAAACAAATAGAACAATAATCATTTTTTGTTAAAAATTCTAATATAAGCTTTTTTTGTTGGCTGTAGGTACTTTTTGTTTTTTTTTGGAGTCGTCAAGATGAATCAAATGAATCCAAACTCGATGCGGTCGTGTCGTTTTATTACAGAGTTCCTATGGCCAACATCTAACTTCATCATCAGATCAGCTCTGCGTCATATATGCGCAAAATTTCATTTCACTTAAAAATTTAATTTGAAATATTAATTCCATACAAACAAACATAACTAGTTACATTACGAGTAAGTACATTACAAGTAAATAAAAACATGAAAATAAATGCAAGCACTAGATGCAAGTATACTACTACCTATTATAAATGTGAAAGTTTGTGAGTGAGTGAGTATGTTTGTTACTTCTTCACGCTGAAACGGCTGAACGGATTTGTATGAAATTTGGCAAAAAGTTAGTTCATAACCTGGATTAAAACATAGAATACCTCTTATCCCGATATTCCCACGGGTTAGGGATAAAATCTCGAAATAACAACCGCTGGGCTTAGAGTCATAAAATTTGGTATGTAGTTAGTTGGAAGTCTGAAACAACACATAGGCGACTTTTTGACCCGATATTCCCACGGGATACCTAGGGATAAAATCTTGAAATAACAACCGCTGGGCTTAGAGCCATGAAATTAAGTATGTAGGTAGCTGGACCTCTGGAATAACTCATACGCTAGTTTTTATCTCGATATTCCCACGGGATAGTTTTAACTAAGGGACCCCATACATCCCTGTATTATAATTATTATTTTGTAATTTTTTTTCTTTAATTGAAATTTCAGCACTGGGTTTAGAGTCTTGAATTTTGTATTCACAACACAACCTCAATGAAGACCAAGATATAAATTTTGGAAATTTCCAGGGGAATTTTGTAAAATCCCGAAAATTTCAATTTCAACTACCAGACCGAATAGTTTACGCGTGCGATGCCGCAGGTAAAAGCTAGTTTTGAATAAAGAACAATTTTGAATTTTCGACCGCTGAATGAAACACGTTTCTTGTATGACGACCCCCCTTGATTTTTAACTTTATTTTATTTTTAGTATTTGTTGTTGTAGCGGCCACAGTAATACATAATCTGTAAAAATTTCAAGTGCCTAGCTATTACGGCTCAAAAGATAGAGCCCTGTGACAGACGGACGGACGGACGGACAGACAGACAGACAGACAGACAGACAGACAGACAAACAGACATACAGACATACAGACAAACAGACAGCGGAGTCTCAATAATAGGGTCCAGTTGTCACCCTTTGGGTACGGAACACTAAATAACAAACGAAATCGTAGCATCTTCCTGTGGGGTGTATTGGTGGTATTTATTTATAATTAATGTCACTGTAATTAAATAAATAAGACTTGCTTCGCATTGGAAAATATCGTAATTTTACTCTTATCTTCCGCTCACAAGTTAGCAGAGAGAAATCCCACAAAAAGAGACAAGTCCATGCTGTATGGAGAAAATTATTGCCTACTTTAAGTATCTTAACTTTTACAACTGACGATAAAAATATAAAATGAAATGTCCGTTTGAGTAAATGACATTAATAAAATTGAGTGGTTACCAAATGTCCATTACTACTTAGGTACTTATCGAGTATTGGCTTATAGACGGTCGTCACTTAAACGTTTATATAATAGTGTCACACGCAATGATACTTCAAATATTTAACGCCGTGACATTTAGTATATGTAATAGGAAGGTCAATATTTATGTGGAAAAACTAAATGATGTTTTTTTGTGAATTATGTTTTTTTTCGGAACAGTAGGTATTTAATTCAAGTTAGATGAAATCTAGAAACTATTGAAGACGTACAGATCTACGAGTAGTGAATAATGTTTTGCCATCGTATTTTGTCGTGAAAAGTTCGTATTTGTCTTGCTTTCTCAACTAGCTTAATGAGGTTTACTGAATCTAATTGAGAAAACAAGATAAATACGAACTTACCCGACAAAACACGATGGCAAAACATTATTCAATAGATCTGTAGTTAAATGTTTGTTAAAAATATTTAGATAAGTTTAGAGTTTACAACATCTTGGATGTGTTATTTTGTATAAATATCCCACTTACTTGTGAAAAATTTAATCGAAAAGTTATGATTGGTTTTTTGGAGTCTTTTTGTATTTTTTATTTCAACTCCAAATTTGTTACTTTTACGGGTATTCCGTGAAACCATATCGAAAATACAAACTGAGACATGGATGCACAGAAAAACCAGAATAAGAGACCAGCGCTGGGAATCGAACCCAGGTCCCGCACACCACGCACGCACCCCACACTCCGCAAGTCACGCAGCACGGATTGCTGAGGACCTGGGTTTGATTCCCAGCGCTGGTCTCTTATTCTGGTTTTTCTGTGCATCCATGTCTCAGTTTGTATTTTCGATATGGTTAATCGAAGAGATTCAAAAGTTCTGAATCACAGAATAACAATTCAAACAAGGACCTGAATCTCGTTACGTTTTTTCGTTAAGTTCGGTCACCTGTGATCCGTAGCGTTTATGCAGCGTAAACCACACATAGGACGGTAGCGTTTCGGGAGCATGTCGGGTCGGGAGTGCAGCGGGTCTATTTACGCGCACGACCCGCCCCGCGCCCGCTGTCGGTGTGTTGTCGTTCATATACAGCCACGTAAATAATCCCGCCGCACTTCCGACCTAACCTGCTCCCGACCCGCTTCCATCCTGTCTGGTTTTTTATGCTTAAGATTAGGGATTGGCTCTTCAATTAATAACTTACCCACGGGAACAATTTCTCCATTGTCCCGACTCCAGTAGCTGACTGGTTTGGGATAAGCTTCCGTGTCGCACTCCAACACGAGGTCGGAACCCAGCGCCGCTCCGACCAGCTGGTTTCTTATCGTGATCACTGGCGGAACTAATAGGTAGAAGAATGTCAAAGTTTATAAATTTTTGTAAGTTACTGCTATGAGCAAAGGAGTTTTATAAATAGTGTGCAACAGTAGATGGACATACACGTCCCAAGAATTACAAGTGCGTTACAATTAAGCATACAGCTAAAAGGAAGAAGGCTTTGAACTGGGGGAATTGCGATCTCATCATCCTCATTCGATCTATATACGACCCACTGCTGTGCACACTCTTTACTGTTAAGTTGAGATAGTGGTTCATAATATAAGCACAATATTATTATTCGTTATATAATTCGTAGATGAGCACATTATGTTCCTTCTTAAAATGCACCTTTATGTACTGTTTAAGCAATGTTGTTTTTAAATCTGTCGACAATTGCGGGAAGTAGCGGAGCCTCCTAACACAAGTATACTAAGTTTTAAAAAACTTAGGTATATTAAGTTTTAAAAATAATCATTTTTTGATTTGATTTTATTTTATTTGAATATTATTTAGATAAGTACACTATGGGTACGTATTAAAATGTATAAATTTAAAATACATATGGGTTGAAATACATACAGTTGAAATACCGAAAATTATAAAATATAATGCAACAAAATATATTAAGTTATTTGACATAAGTTCTTAACGCATAAGCTTCAAATGCATAGTGGTGAAAATATATAATGGTTACAATGCATAATGGTTCTAAGTCATATGGCACAAAAAGCATATTTTCATAATGTATACGTTCAAAATCGATACAGTATGTTTTCTATAATGGTTGAAATACATACTAGACACTGAATTTTCACTAAGACAAATGCATATATTACAATTCTGGTCATATGGTTTTGATCATAGTTGAACCTAACACGCTCCTCCTCGCTACGCTCGTCGTCGCACCTAAAGTTACTATTCAATTAATGATCAGAAGTCTGATACTAACTAAAGTTAGTTTAAAATGCAAGGTCTTGTTAGACAATACGGCTTCCGATCAGTCGGTTTTTTATAGGTTAGGTTAGGTTAGAGTTTTGTCAAGGCGCGAAGCGCCTTAACTACGTTGAAAAGGAGCTCCGCGAAGCGGAGCTCCGTCGACATTGTCTTACAGTCCTTAATTTTTCAGAATTTATTATGTAAATACAACGTCAATAGACTGGAGATGATGATGAACCTAGGCATTATAGTATGTATTTTGACCATTATGAAAAACGTACTATAGGAATTTTAATTGTTATTTCTTTTAACTATTATATATTCTGATTGTATATATTCTGAACATATACATTGTGAACTTAGTCATTTTAATTGTATGTATTTCGACCAATATGAAAAACGTGCTTTATGAATTTTGATTAATATTTATTTTAACCATTATATTTTACAATTTGCGGTATTTTAACTGTATGTATTTCAACCGATATGTATTTTAAATTTATACATTATAATACGTACCCGTACACTATAATTATCAATTGGGTACTCGTAATGTCTCTTTGATGAATACTTACATTCGACAGTGAGCAATATTCTCTTGCTGACTGTAGGGGGCACGCCGTTTGACGCTATACACAAATATGCTCCAGCGTGTTGTCTGCTCACTCGACTTATGTTCAGCACGGGGCCTTCTAGTGATGACACTACAAGAAAATTACCCCTGAAGTCGTCACAAAATTACTGAGTTACATTAAAATGCCCTTATTACTTACTCAGGCTAAGCTCTTTTGGCCCACTACAAGTATCGACCAGACCATTCTGACTTCAAATCTAATTTGTGTTTGGTTTACTTTGAAACATTTCGCTTAAGCATTTTATCTAAAAACCTAGACAAACTTTATTATATCAAGAATGCTTAGTTAAGTATGCTGATTCAAAATGCTTACTACATTTACAGTCGATAAAACTGCATCGCATACCAAAATTAAACCTCTACAGGATCAAATTCACGATGATTTTATTGACAGATGAAATTAATGTCTTGGAATGTTAACATGACATTTGCAGTTTCAAGGTACTACCCTGATACGCGATTCAGTTTCTTAATCTTATTCCCCTTAGTGGCGGGGCGGCCTCAAGGCTCGGATAATTCAGTTTCCTCCTAGCGCTCGACCTGGCGCTTATTTACATTACAACTGACCTGACCGTCAAAATTTGCAATTCGGTACAAAACAAAAAGTACTTCAGTATTACCCTGTATCCCATCCGACAAAGTGATGGATTTGGAGTGCTCTCGTCTCCAGATGATCTGCGGCTGTGGGGAGCCCGTGGCTGCACAGGTCAGGCTCACTGAAGCACCTTCACGCACCGTCTGGTCTCGACTCGTCCCACGGTCCAGGATATCTGGCGGTACTATACAGGAATGAAAGTAGATACAGTGAGGTTTTATGTATTCAGTATTGGACTAATACAAACGAGATCCTATACATCTTTATACAAGTTGTATACAAAACTTCAGCAAATGGTTGGAATAGTTTGTGTGGACAACATTTAAGATAGGTTTGAAATCGGAGTTTTTTCGCTTTTGACGCAATAGGTACACTTTGAACATCGTTTAATGTAAAAAATATTAGGTAAATTAAAAAAAATTAACGACTACAAAAAAAACATGAAAATAAGTTTCTACCAGTCTGAAGTCGGTGCCTCAGCACGAGACAGCAGGAGTAGACCTATAGTCGTCTACCTCACCTACATACTATTTATACTTCAATCACTCCTACAGGCACAGACTTCAGACTGGTAGAAACTTATTTTCATGGGTTTACGTAGTCGGTTCATTTTTTGGTAGAAAAAAAATTTTTTTCACGTTTTTAGTGTACCAAAAAAATCTAAGATACGATAGTTTAATGTCAACTGCTCCTCACCTTTTACGAAAAATTGCTTTTTCCGATGCAGAGTCGTTCATTATTGAGGAGTCCTGGTGCTTCATCACCCGTTCCATTTCACCATATGCATTGCGATGAGCATAAATTGCTTAGCAATTGTGTTAAAGTAATTGAAATTCAACCTTCACGTCATCAGTTCCACTTCACTACATGATGATTTTTAAGAACAAATGCACGAGTTACTACTAAATAATAATATATCAAAATTACTATAGGTGTTCCTACAATATTTTAAGAGTTCCCTCGATTTCTTAAGGATCCAATCATTAGATCCTGATTTGGTGCTTAATGGGACCTAATTGAAAGTCGAAATTCCTATCCGAACGAAAAAAACATTTTTCAAATCGGTTCATAAATGACAGAGTTCTGAGGTAACAAACATAAAAATATACAACCTAATTGATAACCTCCTCCTTTTTTTTAAGTCGTTTAATGAAGACGTTTTGAATGACAGTAAAAAGTCCTAAAAAAGGCTGTTCGTTCAGTCTCCTCAGTCAAACTAAACCAACCATTCACATTCCATTAGTGGAAGAGACCATAGGAATTTTGAAATTTGCTTAGCAGAGGACCCTAACACCTTAATAAGTAATGCTATAATTCAAATGGCTTTATGTGCAATCTATATGTCGGCGGCCGATCGTAAAATGCGCCAGATCACGAAATTCCTGGGCATATCGTGAAATGGCGCCATTTCATGAATTGGCTAAGGGACATTCGCGCCATTTCATGGTATGCCCAGGAATTTCGTGATCTGGCTGATTTTACGATCGGCCGCCGACATATATAAGGTGAGTTTATCGCTCCTTGGTTCTTCGTACCCACAAATATAAAAATAATTCCATAATATAACACACAGCCATTAAGTTTTCAAAAAGTATTTTATAAATCTCAGTATCATATCCAAGTTCAGACAGACGAATAAAGAAGCAATTATAAGTTTGTAAATGCTGAGGTCACATTATAAACGAGTAGGTAGGGATGTACCTTATTAAGTAGTTACAATACGGTATTTGTCAATTTCTGAATTTGCCATATTATCCTATATATTATTATGAAGATAAATATAATTATGTTGGTACAGATAAATAGTGTCACATGCAAGTATATTTCTCTATCTAATTTAAAATTTTAAACCTTTACAACTATTATGTAAACGTATTTTTATTGTTCGATGACATGCCGCGTGGGAACTATAGCCCAAGCCCTCTTGTTCTGAGAGGAGGCCTGTGCCCAGAAGTGGGACGTATATAGGCTGGGATGATGATTGTCAAGCTTTCATTTATAAAAGGGTATGATTTTTATTGATCACCCAATAATTGCGTTTTCGGCAACCTAATAAATAATATCTGTTCCTATAATAGTAGATCTGTCACGTAAATTGAATCACCAAATAATTATATTGGGTTCCAAAATAATAGATTTTCACTAAAACTGAATTATTATTGTATTAGTTACTTATTAGTTTGTGACAATAAATAAATGTGAAAGTAAACTGAATTACCAAATAATATAGAAATGGCTTCCTAAAAAATTAATTATAATCACTGGAAAATAATATTGATCATGAAATAATTGTACTGAAATTTGACGATAATGATATACAACAAATGAAATAATAATAATAATAATAATATCTTCTCATAAATTACACCAACTGACCCAGCCCCAAACTAAGCAAAGTTTGTTCTATGGGTGCTAAACAACGGGTAGACACTAGACATACATCCATCCATCCATCCATCCATCCATCCATCTTGCTCGCTAATCCTGCCGTGAAGCAGCAGTGCTTGCACTGTTGTGTTTCGGCGTGGAGAGTAAGACAGCCGGTGAAATAACTGGCACTTGAGGTATTCCATCTTAGGCCTCTAGGTTGGCAACGCATCTGCAATATCCTGGTGTTGCAGTTGTCTATGGGCGGTGGTGATCTCTTACCATCAGGAGACCCACTTGCTCGTTTGCCATCCAGTCGAATAAAAAAAAAAAAAAAAATACATATACTAAAATACATACAAACATCCAAGACTCAAGTACCTACTACAAACATTTATATTAATCATTCAAGTATTAGCAAAAAAATGTTCGGTTCTGGCACTTCGCCGGCCGCTGCAGCGGCACGTTCGCTTCGCTCGCTCGGCTCGCGCACTGAGGGTCGCAGTTCCACCTAACACTCCTTCTCGCTTCGCTCGTCGTCTTACCTAACCAGACCTGCCTTAGTAGAATAGGTAGGAGCATCGAATTAAGGAACTGATCTATTTATTAGGTGACAGATCTATTATTATGGTGATCGAATTTTGATGATCAAATTTTGGATACAGGTTTACATTAATCTGATGACTTATACTAAGAGACAGATTTGATTAATTTGATGACCAATATATTTCTTAGAGATAGATATAATAATTACGGTATCGCAGTTTAGTGACAAATCTAAATTTAAGTGACAGAAAATATCAAGCTTATTTTATATGCTTTATAAAATAAGCTAGCTGTTGCCCGCGACTCCGTCCGCGTAGAAGTATGAAAAATAGTTTACATCCTATTCTCAGACCTACCGATTACCGAATATACACAAAATATCAAGCCGTTTCGGAGGAGTTTGGTCACAAACATTTTTGATCCGAGAATTTATATATTAGATGAAAAATAGTCAAATACCGTATACTGAGAGAGGACTTAATCGTCTACTAGTGAGACTCAATGGATTTTAGAATATTCAGCGGTTACCGCTACTCGCATCCATCCATACCAGTGTATTTAAAGGGCCTCGCGGTCGCAGCCCAATGCGTTAGTCTGACCATATTCGCACCGTTCTTGACTCTACAGTTCATAACGCCCTCCACACCGCCAGAGACAGAAATTGATGGAAAAATTTCGTGCGAGAAAAAGTGATTCAGAAGGGTGGTCACGACCCTCAATGTTACTGAAGAATACGACACAGAGAGGAGGGACCTACTCATCATAGATGGAACTAAAAGGAGGAATCCGTCATTTACTAATCCATACGTGTATACATGTTTACGACCTTCCCAAAAGGAACTTACAGCGAAAAGGCAAAATACATATGATGCCCGATCAAAGTAAACTTGGATCATCCTGCTGCATTACCTAGGTCGCTTGGCAGCTAAAATTATAAACCAGACGTAGCTGGACCTAAATATGTGAAAGAAGCGGCATTTTCATATAAGTAACAAACTAAAAGTTAAACATTGGCTTTTTATTTTCCAATAGCGTCTCTTATAGTTATACCATTAAACGTGTCTCTTCTCTTGGCAGAGTGGTCGTGGTTGTCACATCAGGGGTGGCGGAAAGGTTTACAATCCGTCACCATTCCTCCCGTACATTCGTGGACTGGACCGTTGAGCGCAGCTTTAACTTGGTCCATCCAACGCATGGGTGACCTGCCGCGTGCTCTCGTGCCTTCAACCTTCCCTGAACCACAAGCCGTTCCACAGATGAGTCTTCTCGACGTGTGGATGTGACCAAAGAAAGTGAGAATACGACATTGGACGATGGAAGAAAGACGCTATTTGATGCCGAGTTCTTGGAGGATTGAGACATCGGTTCGGCATTGCGTCCAGGATGCCAAGCATTCTTCTCCAGCACCACATTTCTAAAGCGTCTATCTTCTTCTTCTCGCCTTCTTGTAACGTCCACGTCTCAGCACCATAGAGAAATATGGGAAACACCAATGCCCTGACAATTCGCCTATATCTTGTGCCATCCACGAAAACGCGTGATTTTGTCAAAATTAGCCATTAATGACATTGTAATTGTCGCCAAGCGGTCTTAGCGGAAAACCAGCGTTGGCCTCTACGGCCAACACTATGCTGAGCTGAGACCGTTTCGCGATTTCGCAAATACTGTCATTAATATTTATTTTATACTTGTTTTATTTTGTGTACTTATAATATGTAATTTGCGAATTAGCGAATAAACGTTTCTATTTCTATTTTCTATTTTAATAAGAACCACGGCAGGCGTCATCGTGAATGATTCTACCTATACGGCTCTAACAATTTTAATAAAATACACAAGTCATAGAAATATTGACAGGATAAATCGATTAAGGTCGTTCAGGAAAAATTGTAATTGTTTTCAAAGATCACTCTATTATTTCAAAAAACTTCTAAGAACCAATCACAAATATAAAGATTAGTTTAACCCTGTTCTAATTACATAATGGGCTTTATGCGTTCGATATGTTAACGTTTAACTACCTGTGATTCACGCGCACGTAGAATTGAGCATTGAAATGCTCATCGTAGAAACTCGAGGTGCTAACCCCGGCTCAAACCCACGACATGCCACAATTCCGTACTTGAGAGGCCATAGTTTAAACTAGCCTACTGCGGCTTTTTCACACCACAGTCTAAATAAACTTCTTTTGGTATTATCCGAGGTATTAATCTTACCGACTACGTCAAGGTATCCAAGCTGACTTTTCATAGGGTCCGTGTTGATCTGACACATGTACCAGCCCCGGTCGGTCTCACGCAGCTCCCGAATGTGCAGGAACCAGGTGTGGTCCCCGTGTGTGACGCCGACGCGTCGGCTACGGGAAATGACGTGTGACTGGATCGTGAGGATTGTCTGTGTGTCCACGCGCAGCCACGCCACCTAAAGGGAAGATGTATCTGGTAAGGCAAACAAAGATGATACTCCGGTCTATATTCGTCCTATTGCTGGCCATAGGCCTCCGTTCAGAATGAGAGGTCTTGGACTTTAGTTTCCACGCTAGCCCAGTGCACACACACCATTAAAAACAAGATGGTTAAGTAAAATGCTTTGCATGTTCCATAACTAAGCAGTGCTACGTAAAACACCAAGAAAATAAGACAACGAATGTGTAGAATAAAGGTTACCGTTATTTAATGGTATAATACAGCACCACAAAACATCCATACTTTAGTCAAATATGTCTGCCTAAATGTAGGTAGGTATAGGTACGTGCCACTGCTTGGCATAGACCTCCTCTCAGAATGAAAGGGCTTGCGGTGTAATTCCGTCGAGGACTCAGTGCAGAGTGGTAATTTTACAAACACCATTAGATTTCTTGCTGGTGTGCAGGTATTTAAGATGTTTTCCTTCGCTGCAAACCTCGTGGTAAATGTTGTGGAGTTTGGCCCCACCCACGATACTTTACTTGAGAAGCCATTTAGGTAAACCCACTAAACCAGCGTTGCCAAATCAAAACTATTGTTCCCATTTGGGAACTTTTGAGGCTTCACCAAAACTTCTGCAGAACTTCGTTTCCATCGGAACTTTCGTTCCGTTTACATACTTTTTTAATGTATAGGTAACTAGCTTTTGCCCGCGACTTCGTCCTCGTGAAATAGTTACTTTGGGAAGTTTTTTTTGGGATACTTATTTTGCAGATCTTCTACGGTTTACTGAGAATAACCAATTTTAATAAATCTTTATTTTGCGGGTAGCCGCACTTAGCGATATTATCCCCCCCCCCTCCCCCTTCTCCGCGCTGCGCCAGCACATCGTCAATTTTATTTGGCGCTTGGCGAGTCCCGTGCTCGCGCAACCTGCATGTGTCTGCCCTAAGAAATTTGGGTACATTTACAGTGACACTACACTGTTGTCTTCGTAGTAAATCAATATTTGATGGAAACTGTTTCTACCGTGCGGGCCTGACTTTTTTTTTATTAACAAAAATAAATAATATAAATATAAGCAAATCGTTGCAGCGTTACCTTGTAAGTGGAGAGATTGTGTACAGTGCAAGCCAGTATAGCTTCTCGTCCCAGTGGCGTGGTCACGTTCGCTATGGGCCCGGTGAAGCCCGGCTCGTCTGCACAACAAATTAAAAAAATTAAAGCACCGGTATTAAGCACTGACTTACCCTTGGTTAACACTATCATGAGGCCGAATTGCGTTTGACCGAATTAGCGTTTGTACGCGAATTGGTTAAAACGTTTTTCGGATCGGATTTCAGAAATTTTTCAAAAATGTTTTTATATGAACAGAATAAGTACTTGTGACAAACTGACAGACGCAGTATTGGCAGGCCTTTTATTAGATAGACTAACAACATTGCCAGTATTGTGGGCAACTGGAGGATACAATTGGCTATATTCATTGAGACATTTCAAATAGGACTTCCGTTCAACTTTCTTCTCTTCAGTAGACTTTCGAAAGATGATGATGATTCGTGACAAATTCAACTTTGAACAAAAGTTGCCTTCCGTCAAATGTTATTCGGTCAATTCATAAGACACGAATCATTCACTATTTCCCGCTGAAGTCGAGCCCGTCTGTACAACAATAAATTCATCAAAGTACCGGTATTAAACTCTGACTGACACTTTGATCCTGGTTATTCCGTTCAATTATTTAATTTTGGATTTTATATCAATTTTTCAATCAATGGCGTAGTCGTGTTAAACTTGGGGATTTATGTTGAGTACAAATTATTCATTGTGATTGGAATATCATTTTATGTGAACAAATTAATGGAATAAGAGTATTTCATGTTGTACGGTGCCCAATGCTAAATTATAGAATTACACATATGTAAACAAAAACAATAACATGCTGGAAAATCATTGAAATAGGCAGTAGAAGTAACAAGAGTCAAGTTGTAAAATGACCAAATGATTTAGTTACAAAGTTCAAAAAAGCTAACACAAATCAGGCTTCCTTAGCCATGTTATTGAGACGTCCAAAAAAAACACGCAGTTAAGATAGCCCTGGTACTACCGAACACGAGAAAAGAAAGAGCAAGACCAAAAGCGAATGAGCTCAATGGTAGTCTACCAATCTAACCTATGTACCAGTTGGCTCGTGACCACGGCTGCTGATGTGGTCGAAACGTTGAGGTAATTTTTACAATAAATAGTAGTCGTGATTAAGTCCCCAGATATATCACATATCCATTAAGAATTGTCAAAGCTTAAAACATAACCTAACCTAAACTAACCCATGACTTAGATGAGCCCAACTCTGAGAGAAAATGATATCCCGGGATAAATCGTCCCCGGCGTATTATGTAGGACAAGGAAATCTGACCCTAAGTATTATGAAATTGTAATTTTTATTGTTCACACGTCTAACGCAAGAACGTCGAACATTTTAGAAAACTGGCCAAGTGCGAGTTGGACCTGCATACGAAAGAATTTTGTACGAGTGCATCCAGCATTATTTAGATCGTGTAAAAATGCTTTGCCCATACAAATGGGAAAACTCATTGATTTTTAACTTTATGTTACTTAGTACGTTTTATGTGATATAACGCATGTATAGTACGAGTACCAAGTGCTAAAGTAATAAAATATGTACGTACTAAACAATGTTTAATTAAGAAAAAAATTAACAAGACTCGATCACACAGTTACCTACATAAATTAAAACTTTAACTTGTTATAAATGACGACATACCTACGTTCAATGAATAAGTTTAAATTGTATGAGTCTATTTTTGAAGAGCAAGCCTGTAATAATGTTTATTTCCAAGTAATGAGGTGCCAATCACAATCATTTTCTTCCCACAACGGTGCGACTGAGCAAATACCAAAAAGTCTCTCTAATTGCTTGGCCCTTGAACGATAAAAGCTGTATCAATTTCAGCAACAGCGATCACCTTAGCAGAACCAGTCAAATTACATCCTACGCATTGCTTTTTGCTGAGTTAGTCATTGATCACATTGATTGAAATTCAATCATAGACCTCTAAACATACAACCATATTTTAGATTCCTATTTCAGTAAGCCTAAAGGCTATAGTCCCTTAACAGAACAGCCATGTGAACCTGTCGTATCTTAGTTAATCTTAAGAAGAGTTAATCAAACCTCGGGCGATTAAACGCCACATCAAGGAAGTCAATTATCTAAAGGGTATCGTTTACGAAACCAAAGACGTTGAATATAACGTTGATTTGTGTGGATACGCCATAACAAAATCCATATGATGTAGAATATTTATATTTAACAACATATTTTCAGATTAAATATAATGACTCTGATAACTCACGTCTTAAATCGAGTTTAGCTCGACATGTTTCGGGCTAATCTGTAGCCCTTCGTCTTCGGAGCAACGCGACTCAGCGGCTGCTGCAACACGCGCACTGCGCGCCGCCGCTCTGCTCGCGCGACTACCCGACGAAACTGACACCGGCACACAACTACCCGCGTTTTCATCATCATTACAACTGTCAAATGTAGGGTAGCACACAACACTAACAACATCGCTCTGTAAAGGTACGTTCACACACACCGATGATGCAGCACGAGTATTTTACACCGTTTTCCAACTCGGAGGTACCGTCCAACCACTATCCCGGTTGAAATTCGACCGACGACTAATCTCGATGGCTTCACGCACTTTCCGCGGAATGAAAAATTTCTCTCTCCCAAGTACAGATACCTTATCAAATCTGATATAGTGCGTCGAACCCGAGTCCATTAAGTGCTCGGCCACAGCAGACCCCTTGTCGTCCTGTTTCCTCATACTGCGTATGTGGTCCGATACCCTTGTGGAAACGTTTCGTCCAGTCTCTCCAATATAGCTCTTGCCACAGGCATAGGGAATCATATATACCCCGGGACCACTCAGGGGCTCCTTATCCTTCGGCGACCGTACCAACTGTCTGAGCTGCATATGAGAGCTATATTTGAGAGACTGGACGAAACGTTTTCACAAGGGTATCGGAGCACATACGCAGTATGAGGAAACAGGACGACAAGGGGTCTGCTGTGGCCAATGGACTCGGGTTCGACGCACTATATCAGATTTGATAAGTTATCTGTACTTGCGAGAGAGAAATTTTTCATTCCGCGGAAAGTGCGTGAAGCCATCGAGATTAGTCGTCGGTCGAATTTCAACCGGGATAGTGGTTGGACGGTACCTCCGAGTTGGAAAACGGTGTAAAATACTCGTGCTGCGTCATCGGTGTGTGTGAACGTACCTTTACAGAGCGATGTTGTTAGTGTTGTGTGCTACCCTACATTTGACAGTTGTAATGATGATGAAAACGCGGGTAGTTGTGTACCGGTGTCAGTTTCGTCGGGTAGTCGCGCGAGCAGAGCGGCGGCGCGCAGTGCGAGTGTTGCAGCAACCGCTGAGTCGCGTTGCTCCGAAGACGAAGGGCTACGGATTAGCCCGAAACATGTCGAGCTAAACTCGATTTAAGACGTGAGTTATCCGGGTCATTATATTTAATATGAGTGAGTCTCACGGTAGTTTCATGTTCAACATATTTTCAGACTTCTAGATATAACATGCTGTATAGGCAGAAGTTCATAAATGAAACACCTGCAAATTAAAAGAAATGAAGTCTTCCATAAATCAAAGTAACTCAATGTGTGTGCAATTTTAAATACAACATTCATTAAAATTTTTTTTTTTTTAGCTAACTACGCTGACTTCATGCTGTCAAGTACATCGACTTGCCTTATCAGATATCACAATTTTATGAAATTTAGGATTCCGCAGCCAAAATGGCAAAAACGGAACCCTTATAGTTTCGCCATGTCTGTCTGTCTGTCTGTCCGTCCGTCCGCGGCTTTGCTCAGGGACTATCAATGCTAGAAAGCTATAGGTAATTTTGCACGGATATATATGTAAACTATGCCGACATAATGGTACAATAAAAAATAAAATAAAAAATTTTTTTTGCACGGACGGTCCACTATCCTAATAATATTTTATTATATTAAGAAAAACACTTCTTTATGATCTTTTCATATGTATTTCAAATCAACTCGCTACGTTGGCAGCTCGGATACAAGTCTTCTTTTTATTATATTTACTCGCTTTGCGCGCAAGAGGACGGATCTCTTTCTCCTTTGCGGAGACCCAAACCTCCACCAATTTGTAGTGGACGGACGGTCCACTATCCTAATAATATTCTATTATATTAAGAAAAACACTTCTTTATGATCTTTTCATATGTATTTCAAATCAACTCGCTACGTTAGCAGCACGGATACAAGTCTTATTTTTAACACCCTTGCGTCCGTTCAATATTATTATTCAAAAATGGAAATATGCTGCCCGTCTCAAATCAACGGACGTAAGAAGTTAGTACAATACCTCCCATAGACGTAAAGTGGGGGTGATTTTTTTTCTCATCCAACCTTGTATTGTGGGGTATCGTTGGATAGGTATTTTAAAACCATTAGGGGTTTTCTAAGACGATTTTTCGATTCATTGATATTTTTGCGAAATATTCAACTTTAAAGTGCATGTTTTCATTAAAATCGAGCGTTGCCCCCCCCTCTAAAATCTAAACCGGTGAGTGGAAATATTTGAAAAAATTCAGGATGGTTGTAAGTATATCAAACTTTCAAGGAAAACTATAACGGCTAAGTTTGCTTGAAAATTATTAGTAGTTTTACTCTTAAATAGTAGGTATAAAATATACAATTAAAATACGAAATCTTTAGAAAAATAGGTATACTAAAATAGGTAGGTATTACTTAATTTTATTCGTAATGGCTACGGAACCCTATTTTGGGCATGTTCGACACGCTCTTGGCCGGTTTTTTTTATTTCTTTGAAAGTAGAATTTCCAAATGTGTGGCCATTTCTATGTCGGTCAGCAAAGAAAAGGGGAAAATATTAGACCAGTGACGAATAATTGCCAAATACCCTCAAATTAAGCATGTTCTGTCAAATTAATTCGGCGGCACGCGACTATTTCGTGTGTAACTACATAGACGGAATCAGGTCAAAACCGTTAATGAGCTTAAAAAATAGTTATGACCTTTCTCGTAATACACACCACGCTCTTACAGCGTGTTAAGTTCTTGGACTGAAAAGCGTTGAATATTGATTTCAACTCAATTAAGGCTTTTTTATACTTAAAGTAGGCCTGACTTTGTGGCGAGGTAAACAACAGTTTTAATAAATACCCCCTAAGTTCATTAGTATCAACTTGGCTCGAGTTTATACCTAGTTTTATGCTTAAGATCGGAGCAACTTACCCGAAGAACTATTTCGTGATCAGCCTACAAAAACGTGAAATATTTAGTTAATACTCATTCTATATTTTTAATTCTATACAATATAATGTGTTCACTTTTTTATTGAAATTAATAAATTGAAATTGAATATACGAAATCGATGTACAGAAACCCCAAAATGGTAATGTTCAAAATTATACTCTATTATTATAAAAATCAAAAAAATCTTTCTAATTAAAGTAAGTATACTTTTTCTCAAAACACAACAATCAACGGACTTTAAGTATTACTTAAATTATAATTGCTGAATAGATTTTGAGAAAATTTATATAGGAACATAGAACTAACTTTTTCACACATAAAAACACAAAAAATAATAATTAAAATCCACACCTGTTTTCTTTAAGGTCATTAAAGAATTGTAGAGATAACGAATAGTAGGTACGCTTACTTGTTTCCAGTGCAGCGTAGTTACTTGTTTGGCCTGTTCGCGTAATTTTCTGTTTAAAATAATATGCTCATAAAACCAATAAACTTTTACTCCATCCCAGGAGTCCGCATTTATTTATGCTTAGGCGAGACCTTCTCGCTCACACATAGAAAATTTTATTTTACTTATTTTTAATTTATTTTTTAATTGTTATATGTCATAAGTAGCGATCCGCCCCGGCTTCGCAAGGGTAAAATAAATAAAAAAACCAAGTGCGAGTCGGACTCTCGCACGAAGGTTCCGTACCTAAACAACAAAACTTAGCAAAAAAACACGTTTGCTGTACGGAACACGTTTGCCCCCTTAAATATTTATTTTATTCTGATCTGATTTATCTGATTCTGATTTAATTATTTCTTTTTAAAGTGAATGAATATACAAATAAATATTCTGTGAATATTTCAAGCAACCTGTTGCCGTTATGAATATCGAACAAAAACGGCAAAAAAAAATCCCGTTTGTTTTATGGAAGCCCCCCTCAAATATTTATTTTCTTATGTTTTTCGTATTTGTTGTTATAGCGGCAACAGAAATACATCATCTGTGAAAATTTCAACTGTCTACCTAAGACGGCTCATGAGATACAGCCTAGTGACAGACAGACGGACAGTGGAGCCATGGTAATAGGGTCCCGTTTTTTATTACCCTTTGGGCACAGAACTCTAAAAAGATATCTAATCAAGGGCACTTCACACACATTTTTCAGCATTTCACAAAAACTGGATTTTATAAAAAATATCACGAAAAAAAACTATTTCAATGTTTTATATAAGTTTTACACTGATGGTTGAGCATAAAATGGCATATCTGATTAAATAAATAAATATGAATGACATTCAATATCTGTAAATTTAATTAATAATAATCAAATACTTATGTGATAACCAATTTTTTCTCGTCACATACTAAAATAACTATAACTACGAAACAAAACGATTACTTGTATAAAACACTAATTTATTGCGTAAAATATTAATTTATTTACAAAATAAAGCCATTTTATAATCTTTCACTATTAAATAATACGAGGTTTTCAAAAATACTAGCGCACGGCAGCGGTCACACAGTCAAACTTGAGTAACGATAGAATGAAATTTCTTCAATAGTGTTATCGCAGCCGTTAATAAATGGTATCCTTGTCTATTAACGAACGCATTTTGCAAGATTGAGCAAGCCAGATCTAGTTCTAACGGTTTATATTTATTAGTGAAATAACTGGGACGTAATCATCCCAGTAGTCCCATGATGGGACAACTCAATGGGACTAGTGGGATAGACGGACGACACCCCCGTACCCGTACCAAACACCGGGAGCCGGTCGCCAGACACTCAACGAAGTTTTTTTTTCAAAATGGCCGTGCCACTTGATAGCAAATTTTAAAATATGGCGTTGACACCCGAAGGGTTATAGATTATGTACTTCTACTATTTTTGTGTGTATCATGTGTGCGTCCAGTAAACTGTTTTCATTCATTCATAATATGAGAATAACCTTTCGCCTAACAATATCAGATAAACACCGGGAGCAAAGTTCTATTCCTAGCTCCACTAAGTAACGTAACTGTATCGGCATAATTTTCTAAACGACAGTATAATGGGATGCTAAAACTAGGCTTATTGCCTTCCGCTGCTGTCACAGACATTACAAGCACCCCCTAGCAGGCCTATCCTACTAATTGACTGCACGTCAACCCATCGTAACAGATAGGGGAAAGATTCCCCATTCATTTGCCTTAAAAAGTTTCCGGAAAAAAATGTTTTTGAAACATCTTTTTTACCAACGATACTTTATTGTTGTATTGTCATTGAATTTATGTGAAATTTCTGTTCAACCGGGCCATCGGCAGTTACAGGTAAATCTAACAAAATAATACATTTGAGTAAGTTGTTGTCCAAGGCAACATTTTCAACGTGACAATACCTTTTTAACATCGTTGTCTACTATTTTAGTAACTCCTGTACGTGTAGATATAGGTACTATTATCTACGTAGTCTACATACTATCTAAACCAAATTTCAAGTCAATCCGATTACTAGAAATGGTAAAAATCAACCAAATCCACCTAAATTAAACTTAAATTATAGTACTAATAATTTGAAGTGTTATAAAAAGCAATGTACAAAATACTAAAAATATTGAAATAAAAAAATATATCTTTTTCTAAACTTTTGTTCTTCGCCTGCATTTTGCATTAGTACCATAAATGCTTCAAATTTAGGGTTCCGTGTCTCAATAGAAAAAACAGAACACTGTCAACAAATTGTAACATCTAGGTCCAGATAATTATTTGTTACATACAGAGTGCGTGAGTGTGGTTCGCAATCGCCGGTTTTTAATACATAACGCAGTTTATTAGACCAATATGAATGTTGTAAATACAGATCGAACTTTAAAGGAGTTGCTCCTGAAAGCTCATGAATAACAGATGCAATTGATAATGACAATATTATCTGAGCACTGTAATAATCATATAGGTACGGAAAGTGTAAGTTTTAATCAAAATACAACTGACAGAAGAGCAAACAAACATGAAAACAAATTGAAATTTTATGTTTGTCAACAAAATGGCACGCGTTCGTAAAAGCTTGATTTGTCAACAACACGGAAACGGTTGTTATTTTAAAAAGTCAACGTTCATTTTCCACAAAACAAAAGTACGGAGGAGGGCAAACGTTTTAACAATCACGGTATTTGTTTATGGTTATTTCATTATTACTAGAATAGAGTGTTGATCAATCTTTACACTGTTATTTAATCCAGCAACCGTGTATAATTTAATTTACTAACACAATTAATATTGCAATGTTTTCATTCAAAGTTATCTTAGTCAGAGTGGTTTATTAGTAAAGACTTACAATAAAATTTTGTACCAGTGTTTATTTGTCTTAACTTAACCAGTTTGATTATGATATGATAGTAATGAACAAATTTTATCACTCGCAGTACTAAATAATATGTGATTAAGAAAGCATCATGTTGCTACATTTTCAATCTTCATTAGACGTTAGTGAGTCTATGGCAGTGATTTATGAGGAACCTTTTCCTTGTTAATCACTACAAAATTAGTCGATTTTTATTAAATAGGTATTCTAGGTATTATTGGTTAATGTGACAGTAAGTTTTCAATTTAAAAAAAAGCAGTGAGGTAAATAAAATAAATCATGAATGACTTACGAGTTGTGGCATCCGTGCTTCCTGCGAACAACCAATCCAAAACTAATAATGCCAAAAGCATTTTTCCATTCTTCAATAGACTAACATCACCTAAACCGTTCATTTTTTGTACTGTGATGTTAATGATTTTTATTAACGGTATTTTTTATCATTGATTACAAAAATAATTATAACGCTAGCCCCAAGTTGGGCGCCAATTAGGAATACATGCAAAATGCAAATACTGTTCGGTGTTCCAAATAAAATCGTTAGATTACGTCTTTCTTCGAGTGAAATTCTACTAATGATCCTTTTGTATTGAATAAAAATAAGTTTGTTTTCAAACTGGAGAAGCACGTAACTGTAACTTTTTATCGTTGAAAACAAACTGAACCATAAAACACACGTTAAACGCTCTTTTCGGTTGCATTCGACACACGCAAAGAAGTGATTAAAGGGGCGGTCAACTCTGGAACTGTATAATATTTTCCCGAGAACTCGTGAAAAGTTTGGGACGCAACATCTGGGCCGCGGTATGTACGCGACCGGCGCTGCCGGCGTTGTAATGATAACTGGTGCAAGCGGGCGGTGTGCACCGGCCGGCTATAAGCGCCACCTCCTTTGCCTATCGCCTTCTCTTTCCCTCGCGACCAAGAATTCATAAAACAACCCTCAAACTAATCTTTCTTATTACGATATACGACTTTAAAGTCTTTAATACAACGCGTAATTTTTTCTCTAGACGCAGAACCGAAAATTTTAGCCAAAGGTTTTATTTTTCTTAATGACTCCTGGCATTTAAAGTCTCTATAACTACTCCCTCGCGTACAATACGAAGATCCGCCTACGGTGATAGGCTTAGCACAAATGCAAATTTAATGATGTTATTTTCCGTTATAAAAGAATATTTTACTATTTCCTGTAAGTATAAACTAGTTTTATGTTTCGCTGGCTTCGTTTTCCTGTATGTGGCTAGATTTTGTGGGTGTAATTGATACTTTGAAGCGTACTTTTGCCTCCTAATGAGCATAAAACAATATTTTGTAGATGACGTCGAAACCACAACACAGGGAAACCCTACGATGCTTCAAAGCTGAGCATTGATTTATTGCTTAGTCTTCAATAACCGGCTTTGAAATTAAAGCGAAGTAAACAATACTAATATATGTATAATTTGTGTACTGTACATTGTCTTACCTTAGTTTTGCAAACTTGTATTTTTTTTGATATATTTCGAGCTAAAGAGGACTGTAGACGACGCGCAGCGCTGCACCTGAAAACAAAAAAAGAAACCTCGAAATTAAATTAGGGTAGTTTATATATATAATAGTTGAGAAAAAAATGAAGTTACTTACCTGTTTGTTTGCCTCTGTTTGTACGTAAAATAAACGTGTGTGCGCGGGAACATGTATGTGTGTGTGTCACCTTGCTGCCTTGATTCAGTTGCCCTCTAACAGCCGACTGACGCGCACATGTACCTGCACCCTAAGCACATCACTATCTCGACTCATTTCTTTTACTTTTGCCCTCAACAAATCCAGCGCCTGCATCCATCATCTACAAGGACATTTGATTGCTAATTTCTTAAATAGGTATACCTAACAGAATATACTAAGTGATGCTAAGAAGCCTCAGCTTTATTTATATAATTACTTAGCGTTAAATAGTAACAATCACACGCACGAACACACCCACATAACCCACAAACTTTCGCTGTGCTTTCGCTTTTAATAATTATGGCAGGACGTACTCGTAAAATATGAAAGATTAATATTAGTTGTTAAAAGAACTTTGGTTCAGTATAATTTATACAGATACAGATTTATTTGGAAAGAAAGAAAGAAAGAAAGAAAAAAAATTATTTATAACAGCAATGACACATAATTAGTAAAAATAACAATAAGAAGTTTTGCCGCTATAAAAAGGTCCCGGCTCAGCATATATATTTGGATACAATTTAGTTACCTAGTTTATTGTAAAGCATTTTATTGTAAAGTAGCGCTAATAGTAGGTACTTCCGATGTAGTAGGATACAAGCGCATAGCAAATAAAGATGAACCATCACTTTAGTACCTAGATATAAAATTTAACCTAGATTAATTAAAAGTGCCTTCCAACCAGTATTATTATTATATATGTATTGTAATTGTTTAAATAAATTAATTTTAATACACTACATATTATTCTCTCACTCAACCAAAGTAAACTGTTATTAATTCATATACTAATATTATGTATGTATATATGTAAACTCTTTATTGCACATAAAAATAAAAATACACAGAGAGGAAAATAAAGTCGAGCTTATCCCTGCGAAAGTGTTTGTGTTTGGGTGTTTGTATGTTTGTCCGTCTTTCACGTCGAAACGGAGCGACGGATCGACGTGATTTTTAGCATAGAGATAGTTTATGGGTGAGAGAGTGACATAGGCTACTTGTATCCCGGAAAATGCAGTTCCCGAGGGAACAGCGCGCGACAACCGAATTCCACGCGGGCGAAGCCGCGGGCAAAAGCTAGTTCATTATAAATTATAAATTGTTTCTAATAACTTTGGCTTTGGCAGTTCTACAAAGATAATATTCCCTTAGCATAGTTAATTCTGCAGATTGCAGTGTTAAATTCTATGAACTTGACCCACAATGATTTCCAATTTCTTGGTAAAGAAACCTACCAGGCTATTTATCTATAACTATCGATTCTGAAAACATGTTTATTATTTATTTGCTTGCAAGTGTGTCCGTCGGACTGGCGCCGTCCAATTGAGTTCCACGAATCGTGGGCATTTCCTTGCAACTCCCTGGCGGCCTTAAAGCTGGCAGCCATTAATATTGATGCTGACGTCACCAGAATTTCCAGCTCCATTGGTAGTTAAGCTTTTAAGACTTAAATTACTTTCCAATTTATTTTAAACAGGTAAAGTACATACAAGAAAGGAGATACGACCACCGCATACTACAACTATTTCGCAAAGGTAATAAAGATGATAAGTTGGTCATAAATGGTCTTAAAAATCTTAACATTGTATTTAATTAAACTCAATGTTATGATCAAAGTTAATTCTTTACTTATCTTACATATATGTAGGCAGAGTCGCATTATGTTAATAGGTACATCCACAATAACCATAATTTGTTAACAAAATAAGTACTTACCTACCTAAAAACAATCTACTTTCTCTGGTGACAAGAAACCTGAGAATACGAAAAAGAAAATGAAATTTTATTTAATCTCGTACCAAAAAAAGTATTTCGTGTCGGAATTAACGATCTCAGTTTCCCCGTAACTAAGTAGGCGACGCAGAGAAATCAAATAAATCCAGCCGCGCGTTCACGCGTTTGGATCGACGCGACTTGATCAATGCGTAATTTATTTGCTTTTGATGTATGTCCTTCAGTCCAATAATATGAATTTAATTGGAAACAAGGGCTGTAGGTGAAAGGATTCATCTCTGATCCTCCCGATCAGGCGCGTTTTTCGAATAATTGAAGCTCAAAAGGACTCTTATTTGTCGCCGATACAAATAGCCGGTGCTTTGTTTTACTCTTCAAATGTATTGAAAATACCAAGAGCGAAGGAAACAGTGAAATTGCTCCACTTAGACAACTAGTGAAACCATATAAAAGGAAAAATTACATTACGCATAACCAAGCTAGCATTAGGGACGTAAGCTAAACAGGCAAGCTGAACGCCGTATAATAATTAAAGCCACAAGTAACTTAGTTTACCTACGTGTTGGCCACGGCACTTATACTTACTTTTGAAAGTTTAAAAAACTTCCGTACCTATTTCAGAGGTGTGTACATAAATAGATGTCAAAGTGAAACTTTATATCGTTTTCGAGGCCCCGCTGGAAAGTTGTCCTGAATATTGGCAACCATTTTACGGGGAAGTGTACCGAACAAAGGGGCGTGCCCAAACTAAATTTGAAAAAAAAATAAGGGGACATTTACAGGGCACTCATCATTTTTAATACCGCTTCTGTAATTTTTCCTGTTCTTGACACTAAAAACTGAAAATTAAGGTGGAAAAATTACAGTATAAGAGAATTATTAAAGTATCAGTCAGCGGTGTGAGACATAGATTTTGCCAAAAATCCTGTCATACCGTTAATTGCAGTCAGCAAAACACTTAATAGACATTATATTGAAACGTATTATAAAATCACTCGCAAAATTACTTATGTTTTAAGTCCGTTTTATTATATTAAAAAAACAGTTACATTATCGGAAAACTTAAAGGTAAGGACCGGCAACATTACAGGAAGTAACGATTTTTACCTTCCACACTAACCAGCGAACTTGCACGTAAAAACTCAAAGTGTCGTAAGTATAGCAGGGTAGAAGCGGCCGGCGAAGTTTGCTCGCCGTAGGTATCCTTCGGAACCGGCGTTTGGTGAGCAATTCCAATTTCGGAACGAACGAGGTGAAAGAACAGTTTTTGCCAGTGGACCGCTCGAAACTTCCCTTACCCTGCCTTTACACAAACCTATCCTTAGGTCGAATAGCTTCTAAAGAACCAAATAATCGTTTGTGCCTTGATACCCTTCCCTGATGCTTTCGAAAAGGTTAAAATGGGAAACTGATAATGAACATTATCCGAAAGAAAGACGGGTAACTGGCCAAAACTGGAACCTGAGAACGAAAGAGATATAGTTGAAGGTTTGTTACGCTGCATAAATTAAACCACACTGCAATACAATCTTACTTTCAAGAATTTTCTTTAAGCAATCAGATCGGAGATTTGTAAATAATATATCAAAAATGAAATAGGTAGGTACTTACCAAAAAAAAATTCTAAATTTATAATAAAAAAGAATTTTCGTATATCTAAACTGATTAGGCACATGGGTAGGTTTCAAAATAATACAAAGTTTAATTTTTCTGCAATGAACTCATAGAAATTATTGTAAATTATGACATGACGGCAAAATAATATTAACACAGCTTTAACATAAAAATTAAGTTTAATAGAATAACAAAAACAAAAATCTAATCTTATTATGACCCGTTAGAGTATTTTTCATTTAGTACTACTTACCCATCCAAGTTACTGATACGGATGTAACTTCGCAGTTACGTCCCGTCACAGATAGAGAAGTGAGCGACGCTCCGTGACTGCGTGACATATTGCTTGGATTCCTGCAGCGCTCTCAAATCTGTCAGCCGTTATTAAACTATGACGGTCGTGATTTATGGAACCCTCCTAGTGCAGCCACAGCAGCAACGGTTATGTGGGCGCTTATTTAGATTAACATGTTGTGAACTGCCATGGTTGGGTTAATTGTTTCTTGGTGTTTATTAAAGTTGGCACAAACTTACTAACTAAAACTATAACAAAGCATTTGTCAATTATTCTCCGCTTTTTTAAATTTCTGCAGAGCGAAATTTACTTAACTGGACAATAATATTAAGGGCTGGTTTCACATTGATTATTATTAACTCATTCCATTATAGTAACTTGGTGCAACTTCCTCTATGTTGAGACGATGTATAATATTGAATGCAAAATTGGCGGCGAAAACTCACAAGCTCTTAAAAAAAGTTATCAAACCCCAGGAAAAGTTACCAAGCCTCTAAGCTCTGACTTTACTAACTCTACACCTTGGTTTTAACAATATGGATTGGCCGTTTCAAAAATCTATTGCCATGTCACATTGAAGTCCTGTGACATAATTTTCTACCGTAATTAAGTCCATCGAACCTTCTGGCCGACATGGCATAGAGTTAAAATTGATACTATCACAATCTTGTACACATAAACTTACGACGAGAAAGTTAACAGACAGCCGGAAGACATATCAAAGTATTTTTCTCAAGCTGAAACAGAGATGCTTCGCGATCGCTCGTTCAACATATTTACCAGGTAGCAGTATGTATAAGTAGCATTAATAATAGATTGTTCAACGAGGGACTAAAACAAGCCATAATGACACGAGATGTTTAGCTACCCGATCAGAGCGAGTCGCGTCAAACACTATTATTATTATTATTTTATTTATTTCATTATTTTATTACTTTGGGTTAGTTTGGGCTTTTCGGTGAAGAAAAACATCGTGAGGAAATCTGCACAAACCTGCGAAGCAATTCAATGGTGTGTGTGAAGTTCCCAATCCGCACTGGGCCCGCGTGGGAACTACGGCCCAAGCCCTCTCATTCCGAGAGGAGGCCTGTGCCCAGCAGTGGGACGTATATAGGCTGGGATGATGATGATTAATTTGGGTACAATAACATAATTAAAAATATAGTGACTTAGTTTACGTAATTACAGCTCAATACATCACAATAATAATTGTACACAGCATTTAACACAACCCTAATAAAGGAAAGGAGAAAAAGATTAAAAACAAAAATCAAGGAAATAAAAAAAACAATACAAAAGAACATGCGGCAATTCAATACAATTAGCACATTACGTAAAACAAGATTACTTGGACACAAGAAACTAAGTCATAATACTTGGGCAAAATGTCCAGTTACTACCTACTGATTTGAATCTACTTTTCACTTTGAATGCGAGGAAAAAAACGACGTTCTGCTCAAAATTACAATATAACTTTTTAAAACGTACGCTCAATACGACTAATGGACATCTGTTCAAAATTGAAATTGAAAAAAAAATTGCTCCGCGGTTTTTTTCCTTTTCTTTTTTTTTTGGAAAGTGACGTTTTAAATGCTAATGACAATTTATTTATATTAAGGAACACAACACATGATACAACAACATGATAGGAAACAAAATAAATAAAAACTACATAAATATACCTAACTATTGCATATTTAGCCAACAAATTCAAACTTGAAAACTATTTTAAAACTAATTGGACTATGCATAATAAAATGAATTCATCCTTAATATAATTGAATAAGCAGATTCATATTCGTAATCATTTAATTGTGTTTCACAAAATTAAATCCTATTTTTAAATATTTTTGCACAGTTGTTACTTTCAGGTTACTTCTACGCCCTAAAATTATCTATACACAATCACTGAAAATGGCGATAATCCTCCATTCACTAACACAGTTATTGACTGTTTGAGGGGTTTCCAAAATAAATAAATAAAAATTACTTTAACCCCTAGAGATTCATGGGGAGCTTTACTCCCGATATGCAGAGACTAAAGTAACATTTTAAAAGCATGAGAAGTGAAAATTCATTTAAAATCGTTAGACGAATTCGTTAAATAGTAACAAAGAGGGTGTTGTGCTTGGTTTTCTAGAACCGTGCGGGATAGCATTAGAAGTACAAATACAATTAGTTTATTTCCGAAAATATTAAAAACGCATATTACATTTGAGCTAACCCCCACACTAGGCATGGCCGGCCTGTCCCGTGGGGTAAAAAGTTGTATCTTCCTTCCCTTAGTTAAGTTAAAGTAATAAGTTTTGTATTTTTTTCTGAAAGATAGTGCAATATTTGTTTAGGTACAAACAAATGGTTCTTAAAACAATATAGATATTTTTTCCGTACAAACACATGGTTTTTAAATCAGCCATAGTTATATACATTTTGATAAAGTAACGGTCTCGGACCGTAAAAGGCAACTCCGCAATTGCCATCAGTAGTCAAGTAGAGATCACCAAGTGGTTGACGACGGTTCCATTACAAAATGTCGAGAGACAGTGGTACGCTTTTCACGTTAAATATGTCAATCATTAGAGCCAAAAAGCTGATCCCGTTACCTTTGAAACTTAACACACAGAACCGTTCGTGAGCTACACGCTTTAGTATTACTGAAATAATTATATGGAGTCAGAAGTGTGTGAAGAGTGGTTTGAAGTTCATTTGGAAGAGTCTCCCTTTACTTTATTACGTTTTTATAAAAGGCCAAGACCGTGTCGGACACGCCCGAAATAGGGTTCCGTAGCCATTACGAAAAAATTAAGTAATATTTTTTTTTAAGATAGGATTATTATTTTATGAATCTTCCAAGTTTAGTTAAATATAAATTTTATACCTTAGGCTGCTATTTACCCTTAAACTACTAATAGTTCTCAAGCAAACTTAGCCGTTATAGTTTTCCTTGAAAGTTTGATATACTTACTATCATCCTGATTTTTTTTTAATTTTTCCACCCATCGGTTTAGACGCTCCATCTCGATTTTAATGAAATTTTGCACTTCAAAGGTAAATTATTTCGCAAAAAAATCACTGAATCGAACCCCTAATGGTTTTAAAAGACCTATCCAACGATACCCCACACTATAGGGTTGGATGAGAAAAAAAAATCACCTCCACTTTACTGTAACCTAAAAAAAATTTTTTTTATTTTTTTATTATACTATTTTGTCGGCATAGTTTACATATATATCCGTGCAAAATTACAGCTTTCTAGTATTGATAGTCCCTGAGCAAAGCCGCGGACGGACAGACAGACAGACAGACAGACATGGCGAAACTATAAGGGTTCCGTTTTTGCGATTTTGGCTCCGGAACCCTAAAAAGGCAATGTGTAAATTGGTTGCACAAAGATTTCCATATCTCCATGAAATATCTTTGTCATTAGACTTAGGTAATATCAGAAAATAAGAAATACATAAAACAGTAACTTACCATTTTATACATAACTATCCTAAATTTATAGTTCATAAAAAGTAAAACAAATTATTAAAAAGGTCCCCTAAGGCATGATTTCGAAGATGCTGGCAGCGATCCCTTTCTGAACAGCTAAGCTAATTCTTTGTCTGAGGAAGCTGCTAACTCTTCGGTCCCCTGCGACGTAAAACCGTATACCTCTATAAAATGTACATTATCAAATGAACATTACTTATAAAATAAATGATCTCATGTAGCGCTAGGTCGACTAATCATTGACCGATTTTTACTGTCATTCCTTGTTTTTGCTTTATAGTTTTTACTCTAATCACGCCAATTTGCAAAAAAAACCTATGACACAGCGTGGACCAGCGAACGGGTAAGCTGATGGTAAGTGAGCACCACCATCCGTGAGTGATACCATTCTTTGCCTACGGAATCCTAAAATGCGAATTATACGTAATCAATATATCTTATTACATATAATATTGTAATAGGATATAGGGTAAATTTAGCGGAATTCCGCTAAATTTAGGCTATATCTTATTACGTATTTCAATATCTTGTTTGCCTCGCGTGTAGAGTTATTAAAATCGCCAAACCGTAAAGTAATCACACACAAGTTCACATTCTGCGGCTAGGAACTTGTGAATTCATAAGACCGTGAATTTCGACCACCGACCCAACTAACATAAAGATAATAATAAGAGTGTATTCTCGATATGGCTAAAAATACGTAATTAATGTGTTTTAAACTTTAGTCGATTTATAATAAGAGTGTATTCTCGATATGGCTAAAAATACGTAATGAATGTGTTTTAAACTTTAGTCGATTTTAATCCCCCGTATTGAAATCAGTGCAAATTAAATAAATCTTATTCCAATAGGAATAGTTGGGAGAACCGGTCTTCAGCCATAGTTATGAAACGTATTGTGTAATTCAGTCTAAACAAAAGCTAATCACGTTATTATTTTCTAGCACAGAACAGCGAATTAAGTAGGAACTCATCCAACTTGACACCTCGTTTGAAGGATATTAAACAAAAGAAAATAAAGAATATAAATTAAAATGATGGAATCACTTTCTTCATAACCGGTTCATTTGACGTGAAGTGTTAGACTACACTACAGCAACATTTTGCATTTATTTTAGTTCCTTTTCCATCCGTCTGTTTCCTGCCTTTATACTTTTAAATAGGTGCTCTAAATGTCTTTCAATTAACGAAGTAGGTATGTTCGTGGTCGTCGAAACCTTCGTGACGATTTTCCAACACTTACGTGTACATAGCTACACATAAGTATCAGGCATTTCCAAAGGTACAAACAAACGTAATTTGAACTCTAAAAGATCAACAGTGAAATTTAGAGCAGTCTTCATAAATGCTAAAGCGATTCGCAGTTTATTTGGCATTTAGGTAAATTTAGAGGATCCCTTCGCTGCTGACATTTTATTTTATGTGGCTCCTCGTTACCGGCGGCGGCCGCGCGTGAAGTTACGGCCTCACTGGGCCATGCCGCTGCACGCATCATGATAATTCCTGCGACGACTTCTGCTGCCGTTATTGATGACAATTTTGAATGACTGTCTACTCTTTTTTCTGATATCGTTAACTGTAAGAGATTAACACGGTATTTGACAACTCTTAAGTTCGCTAGGGTGACACTATTTTCCGGCATGGATAATACCGACATGGAAATACCGACCCGATATTTCGTGTACACGCCCATATTGTCAGTTTGACACCAGTTTGTATGGGCGCGTGCACGAAGTATCGGGCCGGTATTTCCATGCCGGTAAATAGTGTCAACCGTTCGCTATATCCTTTAAAAAAATTAAATATACTTACAGCCAATGTTTGATGAAGAAGAAAAAATTATCAAAAGTTTAACTAAATTTTTGACGTGTCGTGCTAGAAAAGTTGTGTCCTCATGAACAACAGGAGCCTAAAGTTTTTTGTCAGTTGATTTGATTGAACTGAATAATAACGACATGGAAATACCGACCCGATATTTCGTGTACACGCCCATACTGTCAGTTTGACACCAGTTTGTATGGGCGCGTACACGAAATATCGGGCCGGTATTTCCATGCCGGTATTATCTATGCCGGTAAATAGTGTCAACCGTTCGCTATATCCTTTAAAAAAATTAAATATACTTACAGCCAATGATGAATGATGAAAAAAAAAGATCAAAAGTTTAACAAAATTTTTGACGTGTCGTGCTAGAAAAATTGTGTCCTCATGAACAACAGGAGCCTAAAGTTTTTTGTCAGTTGATTTGATTG